>NC_141156.1:120320903-120620903 GCF_053477565.2 Lygodium microphyllum
CACGATAAGAGACTTGTTGGGGCACGATGTAAATAGTTTTCCCGTGAAGAGGATATCCCGAATCACGTAACGAATTCTCTGTGTGTGTGTGTGTGTGTGAGAGAGAGAGAGAGAGTGTGTGTGTGTGTGTGTGTGTGTGTGTCTTGACGCCACCGCTGACGCTTGAGTGGGAGAGAGAGCGAGTGTCTGGATTGGTCGATTGGTCTATTGAGCAATAGAATTTAGCATAGCAAATTGATTATTGCATCTCAGCCTCAAGGCGTTTCCTATATTTCCCCATGTGCCTTCCTTTCCCCCGGGGCCCCACCACAAGAACCTTGTCCAGGACGACGCCTCCATACATACTACATAGTCTAATCTCGCACGCACGAAACGTGTATCCAATCACACGTCACCCTTTCACACACCCAAGTTCTAACCATTATAAAATTGCATTTTGACCCTTTCCTTGTCCCTAATGAGCTTGCTTGTCAACGCCAATCACCAAGGATCTGAGAATGCGGATTTCTCCAAAGAGTGGAATATGACAACAACTAAGGTGGAGTTTGTACGAGGAAAAGCTAGCCGAGGATATATATCATGAGTAGTAAGGATGGTCTTGTTGATGTGTCCCTAAGATTGGTTGGAGAGCACTCTGCACTATCACATGCCACCATTGGCATCATAACTCACTCATGGGGAGGAACAAGGTTGGATGTAACTCCATTTTTAGCATGGCAAAGACACCATTGATCTTGTCCAACTGCTTCCTAGTAGCCCTCCCTTGCTACAGCATTCATCCTTTAGGATGATGGACTAGTTTGAGGATCAAAATTAAATAAAGGCTTGATTCAATTCTAGAGAAAGATTTGTAGCAAAATATCTTCATTTATCTCTAACAAGCAAGCTGGTAATTTTGGAGGCAATCCTCTCCCCCACCATTGTAAACTAGATCAAATTATTATCCAACGTACATCGAGCCTAGTATGATTTGAAAGACATAAAAATCTAAATATTATTATTTCCTTCCTCTTTTTCATCATTGATGGAATTTTTATGTGCATGATTTTCTCATTTTTATGGTATAATTTGATTTTTTTTGTAATGACATTTTGATTTATCAATGCCTTTAAGAGCCTTCAAGTCTATCTTTATGGGCCAAGGATAGATGCTTCACTTGTGATGTAGACTTAGAGGCTATCTAACCAACTAAGTCTACATGTTCCATGGGATTCATATGACACTACTTAGGATATGTATCTAGGTGGCTACCAAATATAAGCTCTCGGGCCTTAGATAGGCCAAGTACATTTCAAGACATTATCCAAATTATCTTGTATTTAAGGTTTATATAAATTATAAAAGAAGTATGTGTGTAGAGACATCTAACATTTCAAGAGACAATCACATTCAAATATTAATGTAAGTACTGTAGATCTACTGATAAAAAGGCAAGGGATAGTTTAGTATTCTCAGAGCGATCTTATTTAGAGTAATAATTCAAATTGGACTAAAGAAATATGGTTGAGATTTATCCATGGATTTTTCATGCCACAAATGAGTTGAGCTTTATCGATTATGTACTTATTTATTTACTTTACTTCAATCATAATATTTTCATTTCATTAGCATGGTTGAACTATATTTCATTGTATGCTTTTGCTATATTGTTATCAAGAAAATTTTGTCATTATAAGTTTTGAAATAGAAATTTATACGGTTCTATATCTTGATGTATCTCATAAAGTATATTCACCCAACCAAGTATAAGATATTCTTTGGTTTAGAGAACAATTTGCCTCACTTTCTAAAATCCAAGGTAGAACCTTTACCACATATTCTATAGCATATCTTTATACATAGGCTTTTCAGTCATTATAGTCTATTTTCTCAAATTAATGTAATCTATGCCACCTATGATAACAATATTGAGGTCTAGGTACAAGGGCTCTTCATGCTCTAGAATGGTAGTACGGTCTTCAAACGGTCTCTATATCAAGAATTAAAGGTATCTCGATGGTTGATAGACCATCAACACTACTATCCCCACCTCCCCAATTGCTATCTCAAATTGGATTTTGTGCTTCTTTGACTCAATCCTTCACTTTGTCTACGGCCTTTAGTTATGATTAGGGTCCACATAGTCTCTTAACCTGGTTAAATTTTTCCATGCCAATGGGAGTGGTTAAGATATGCTTCCCACATCAAGTATACTTGGTTTAGTAGATACATTGTCTCACATTAACTCTTTGAAATGAGTTGTTGAGAAGATTTCTTTTTCATCATTTTCTTGAACTTCTTCTTTCAATGACATAGTTGACTACCATTGATGGTCCTAGGAAACTTACATACAACTATTAGCTTTGAGATCTAGTATTCCATTTAACACTATATTAAGGAATTCGGGAATTTCAATGTACTTTGGGAACCCCTAATACCTTTATTTGGTCAAAGCTTGTTGTCTTACTTAAAGGTGGAGTCTACCCTAAATGTTATGTAAGCTATCTTCCCAAAATCCACTTTCAAATATGGATCAAGATGTAGCCACATGGGTCAAATATTTCTCACTTATTTGAAATTGGGACTTGGAAAATTTTCAAATTCTCTAATATGGTATTATTTAAAATAATATGCCTCAGCTCTCTAATGATCATTGCAACTTCGAGCATATCCTTAGAAATATTACTATGGCTTTGCTTGTAGAATTTGTTACTCTAGCACAATCAAGGTGCATAAGGGTAATTTTGCATTCAATGCATCTTTTGATCTTCCTTCTTCTCTCTTCTTGCCTCTAGCTTTTCTAGACATCTCAAAGACATGTGACTAGATTGGCCATTTCTCTAGCATGCTATATGTTGAGGCTCGAATTGCACTTGCTATTAGTACTTTTATACCTTAGTACTAGTATACATGTAGAACCAGCATATGTAAAGTGACTTAAAATGTCATATGAAGTTTTTACATGATATTCAAGCGCCCTCCTGACATTCAAGAGATTGTATCTTTTGAGATCCTGTGTGATGAGTAATGCTATCTTCTTCAAGACAGCACCAAATTTTGGTCGCTCATATCTAGTTCTACTACTATGTATTTGTGTATTGAATATTTATGATGTCTATTTCAAGTTATCTGATCAGGAGTGGTCATGATGACAGAGAGCTATGTGATAGTTTTAAGGATAGTAGTTTTGCGTTGATGAATGTAATATGTAGTTCGTGTTTGCATAGTGTTCCTGAAGAATAAATGCATGAAATGGCTATAAATAATGTTAGGGAGTTTCCTACAATAACATAGTTGTTTCAAGCAATTTAATGTTTCCTGTATTTTCTGTTATGGTCTTGACAAGCCATAACTCTATCTCTTCTTGAGTTCATCATGTTCCCCTTCTCTACCTTGTATCATGACTAGCATGGTTTTGTATTCCATGAGGATCACATTTCCCTCCTTGTCTACAAAAACATATGGATTAACATATCTAGATCATGTTCTAATGGCTCTTCCAGATAGATGATAGGGTACTACCAAGAGAATGCCTTAGATATGGTGTTGTAGTCTTGGAACTCCTAAGGGATTCATTTCTACTTACCCACTGTTGGGTCTTAATTCATGTGGTGGAGGTAAAATTAGAATAGGTTCTCATTTGTACTTGACTCCCCTATTGTTAGGAGTCACACTGGGATAAGGAAATCTCCTAACCATTTTGTAAATGATAGCATCATGGCTATAACTATGGCACTAGTGCAAAATTTAGCCATAGGCTCTAGACATTCTACTGGTAGATGGTTTCCACCATAATAAACTCGATCATTTTTTGGTTGCTAAGGAGGCCTAGATCTTACTCTCTCTATTAGTTTCATCAATTATTATTAAAGCTTTCTCCCTAGTGCCATTAGTGACATTTCATTGGTACTACTAATAGCATTGACACTTTGTCTATGTTATCTAAGCATCCATCAAGCTCCATTTTGGAGGCCATGTATGTTCCGAATTCAAGCTTTCCACTCCCTCAATTCATGGCCTTATAGACTCTATGTTGAGGTGGTTTTCATTAAGCAAGTTGTCATTGTTGAGGATTATTTTATAGGAACCATTCTAGCAATAGGTTGGTAGTAGGGGGAACAACACAAGCTCGGCCTTGGTAGGCAACTCCAACCTGCAAAGGGATGTGCTAGCTAGGGTCTTTGAAGAAGCCATATGTGTAGATGACCTGCTCAAGGAGAGAAGCTCAAGAGCCACAAGCTGAGATAATGCAGCCTCTAGAGCCTCAGAGAGAGCTACCACCACTAGCGAGAGATCTAGTCAGAGTAACCAAGAGAAAGGGAAGAGTGTTGATGCAAGCCAAGAATCGACGAATGTAAAGCTAGAGCTGGCCAAGCTCCAGGGAACGATTAGAAGACCTGCAGGACCTCATGTGCAATGTGTCCATTGTGGGGGGAACCACCTTCCAGCCAACTACACAGATCCTAGATCTAGACCTTATGCCAACTACAGTAGGTTTGGTCAGTTTTACTTTGAGGATTTAGATTTTGAGACTAGGAGAGAAGAGACTCAAAAAGAATAGGTGTCTTATGTTCTTGAATTTGAGGAGGAGATTGAGAGCTTTGTTTTAGAAAGATCTTATCTTGGGTATTGACTCAATTGATGTGATTGAGAGAAGACTGTTGGAACTTGTCCATAAGTAGTTCATCTTTGTTTCAAACTTTTATGAGAACTATTTCTACTCATGAATGCTTGCAAACTAGAGGAAGGGCTAAATATGTCATGCATTTTCATTAAAAACTAAATAGCCTTGGCACTACATTTGGTAGGTAGGGTTTTTTGTGGTCACTTGTTTGCATGAGTGATTGTTTTGTTGCTCTATAGTGCTTAGTCTAGGGTTCTTTTATTTCCATTTTGGATTCATTTTGCTTGACACACTTGATCTTTTTAGTCAATATTAGTGTCTTCTTAGATGCTAGACTTTGACTGTAGGTGTCAAACATCAAGGATCAGATATTCAAGCTAAAAGATGGATGACTGATTATAGATCGCCAGATTGAGGCAGTATTTTGGTGAGCACAGAATGCGGATTGAGGTAGTGTTCCTAATGGTGCTAGACCTCCCCAAGGCCAGCGTCAATAAAACCTACTCCAAGGGGATTTGCTCTTTTATTTCGCATTAGTGAGATTAATAGATCAATCATGACACGAAAGGTCTTGTCGTAGGGAACCCTAGTCTACAAGCAGGAGGAGGTGAGGGTACCAAGGGGACTTTGGTCATAAACTCCTTAGGCTCTTATGAATTGCAAACTACCCTTCGATTTCTAGACTGTATCCTAGAAGTTCCAATATTAGTTGGGGAACGGAACTTGGAGAGAATAATACTTTGAATAGAAAACATTGTAAATGTCTTTTTTTTTTCTGAAAGGAACTATTAAGAAGGAATTGCTTTACTCTGTTTTTGTGTCGTGAATTAAAGGCGTGTAATGAATTTTGTATCAAGAGATAATTCAAAGAAGATGTTTTTATATGTTGAACCTAAAGTGGTAGCTGATTAAATAACACTATGAGGTTACTTCTATGGCCTGCATTAAAGAATCTCTCAATAAATAAGTCATTCAAACTGGGAAATGTGACCTTAACAATTGCATCAAGACATGTGAGCCAAGTCCTTCCCTTCTTCCTTGAGTGCAATCCAAGGCTAGAGCCTTCTTTTTTCTTAATGTTAGGATATTTGCACTAGAGACTTGTCCAAATTGCTCCACAAAGTTATAAAGGTCTTCTATAATCTTGTATTTATTAATCTTCTTTGCCACAACTGAATTCTTGTTTGTTTCTTGGTCACTTTGCTCACTGTGCATTCAATAAGTAAACCGATTGCTAGTGAACATTGGCTTTCTTAGCTAAGGTGTGGTCATTGAAATGCAAGAGAGAAAATCGATAATCCCATGCATTTAAAGTTCAAAAAATGAAAAGAGAATCATTCTTGGTTGTGCAAACTTTGTAGAGGCCCTCTTTCCTTATCTTCTTCTCATTCTTCGCAACCCCATATAGCTTGGAGAGAGAGAGGGGGGGGGAGAGGGAGGAGGGAGTCAAATAGAGACCATAAGAGATTGAGAGTGGGTAAGAAAGAAATCCATCATTATTATTCTTTCTTTCCCTCAAGGGAGTCAGTCAAATAAAGACCATGAGAGATTGAGAGTGAGGGAGCAAGAAATCCATCATTATTATTAATGCTTTCAAGTTTCCCTCTTCTCTTCTTCTTATTTTTTTTCTTCTTCTTCACTCATGGGAGCATGGAGTAATGGTTTGAGTACAAGTAGATGCAAGAAGATCAACCATTTTGTGTGCATCTTGAATAAAGTAACTATTGAGGCATCACTTTCTAAGTCTAGAATACAATGAATAAGGGAGCATTCTCACATTCTTTTGTTTTCTTTTCTTATTTGCTAGTGGATTAGGTTTGAGAGGCAAATGCACAAAGTGTGAGTGATGCTCTTGAACAACAAGAGTATTCCATTATTGCTTGACCATTGAGCTCATAAAGTGAAAATAATGTTTGCAAATAAAGTGAGTTTCTATTATGTTCTTGGAAGTGAAGGGAAGACTTAGATACAGTGAAGAAGACTATTATCATAAATACAAATGATTCCACATTAATAATAAACATGTGAAGGTATGTCAATGCTTGCAAAATGTTATATAAGGCATCTAAAAATTTTGTACAACTACCTAGATAAGGGGCTTACTTCTATTTAGTAGTTCTACTAGACATGGTCAATTTAACTATAAATTCTCATTGCTATATGAAACAACCATATAATATATTGCTTTGCTACATGGGAAAATTGTGATTGCTACTCATGTTCCAAATTATTAACAACATCTCATTGGTTACAATGGGGACATTGGAAATGAAAGAGGGGGGTTATCCAAAGAGAATATGGGTTGTTTCAAAAATTGGAAGATAAGAATCTGTACAAGTGACATTGTCACAAGCTTTTTATCATTAGCAAGATTCCAATGTGAAGAAAACTATGTGAGAGTGAGGCTATTGTGCTATGCAGCATGTTAGTGTGGGGTTAAGACGTAATGAGGTAAACAATGTTTGCCTTTTGTTGTTTTTCACTATGATATTCGGTTCATCCCTTAACCTTGTAGAACCAGTTGCGTCTTCTTCCTCATATACGCTACTAGTTTGAAGTTCATGAATGATGAGGAAGACAACTAATTGAGGTTTTGAGAACATAAAAACCATGTTCTCTTACTAGATGTCACACCAATCTCTAAATATGAATGCAATGGCACACATCACATTCTTGTTCTCGACTAAAAGTGATGATTAGCCAACCAACACTTGGAGTGCTTGCTCTACCTTCCTCTAGACATGACATGTGACATGGGTAGGATAGCCGATTGATTTGCTTGCTGACTCATAACCTTCACCCCCTTTGCCCTCGACTGCCATGGACATCTACAGCTTATTGTTGTCGAGTATTGCGAATCTCTATATTGAATGCCATCTCTGTGGTCTACACATGCTACATGCCAGCTCTCCACTACTGATCGCCCTGTAAATTGTCGACCTGCAGTGGGAGCTGGCACCCGCGCGTGTCTCGAGCCCCAACATACCACATGCTGCAAGAATATGTGGATCTCTATGAAGAGTGCTACCAAGTCCACCAGTAGCAGTATTGTTCGCCTTCTCTGTGTCGGTTCGGTATATAGTCAGAAGACCATCAGTATTGCTAGAGCTGGGAGGGATAGTCGTATGCCTAGAGGTTGCCGCCTGCTTCTCGACGCTACCGCCAGCTCGAACTTCACTAGTGCCAGTCGGAACTCCGCCAGCACCAACCCACACTCCACCAGCGTGGACTACAAGGGCGGCTTCTTCAAAGGAAGATGTCATGATCATTTTTAAGCCAATGTTTCCATCTACATTTTGGCTTCTCAAGAAAGAGCACACATCTTCCTATTCAATTAAGCTCCCCCCTTCTTCAGTCACAGACAATCAACCATGGCTTGAGTTTACAAGTTATGCTAAGACATGGCAATTCCTTCATCCTCTCATTCTCTCATTTAGAGCGGAGAGAGAGAGTGATAACAATTGCATGGTGACATGCACCACCATTTGGCGTCTTTCTTAGGGCGGATTCACAATGGGGCGGCGGAAGTGAGTGATGTGGAACTCCTTGTCCGGGTGGAAGACTTTACATTTTTCTCCTGCCGCCGCCCTTCAATTCACACGGAGACGGCGGTAGAATGGTATTCACACTGCCGCCGCCCCTTGAATTCACATGGAGGCGGCGGAAGCAAACAAAGTGATTTGGTAATTTGAGGTCAAAACTAACAAAAAAATAGCAAATCACAATAAAAATTAACTGTAATGAGAGACCAGGATTACAATGCTTATAGACCAAAAAAACAAACAAGGTTTAACCATAATGAGAGAAAAGGATTATAAGGCTTATAGACCATAATAAGAAATAAAATACTATGTCCACCAATGTCAGTCAATACTGATGAGAAGTTATTACAAATCATGAAACTTGAGCTTCAAAGGAAGATGAGGATGTATCTGCATCGGAAAGATTATCACCAAAGAATTCTTGAATTCGTTTCTTTGAATGTGTCCTATACATTGATCTTGCAATGTTGTTGCGTCGTTTAGCACCAGATCCGAAATCATGTTGTGCGGTTCTTCCTCCACGGTCGTCCCCTTGTTGTGCTCGTTGAATTGCATCTTCTGGTTCGAGGGGACGGATAGCTTGAATTTCGGCCATAGAAGTTATTGCTGTTCTTTGATCCTCTTCCATCGAACTGCCAAGTTGTAAGCACGCTTCTGCTTCACGCACCCAATCCATGTCAAAAGAGTCACCATGACGGATACAAATATTATGTAAGACAAGACATGTAGCTACAAGACTAGGCACGTGGTGAAGGTCCATATCACATCTTTTGAGCAAGATGCGAAACCTTGCCTTCAACATGCCAAATGCTCGCTCTACAGGCATCCTAGTGCTAGATTGTATGAAGTTCCAATAGTACTTCATGTGTGATAAGCCTTCCTTACATCCCTTAAAGGGCACCAACATGTATGGTCGTGCAGGATAAGCACAATCGCCAACCAAACAGTAATTGCCCAACAAACCCCTAACACATCTTCGCCCGAGTTCACTTCTTGTGAAGTTCAAAGAGTCATGGATGGAGCCAGCCCAACCCACATCATAGTCCCAAATTGAGCAATTTGATGCAACCGTTAATTGCAAAAGGATTGAATGAAACCCTTTGCGATTAAAGTAATCCTCATGGTTCTCTCTCGGTGCAATAATAGGAATGTGCGAACCATCGATAGCTCCTACGACATAGGGGATGCCTCTAATGGCCTCAAAGTCTCTTGATAGTTTCTCAAATCTAGCTCCAGAAGGCCACTTGATATACATATCTTTTAGGCCTGATGATAAGAAAGCTCTACAAAAATCTAAGACTATGCCACAAGCTGTGCTAGTGGCACATCCATAAAGGTCACCTAAGACCTCCAAAGTTGTACCACTAGCTAGCCTATGCAAAGCAATAGATACACGAGTCTCAATGCTCAAGGTTTCACGCATATTGATGCGTTTTTTCTTCAATTGTGGACCAAGTTTGCCACACAAGTATTGGAAGGTCTCTCTACTAATGCGAAGGCGTTTCTTGAACATGCTTGCTGAGTAAGAACCTAGCAAGAAGTGCTCAAGAAAATGTTTGGCCCGTGGATATGCCCAAGCTTTTCTACGGGTATGCCCTATCCAACGATTTATACTTTTTTTTGCATGCATACATCGACCCATACACTCAACTAAGTACAACCACATTTGTAACATAGACTCTTCATCACTCATGGGGGGTGGTGATAGAAGCTCAGTAATCGCAAGAAAGCATAACCATGCACAAAACAATGCAATTCTTCTTGGGATGGCCATGTCCACCTGCAAAAATATGCAACACACATTATTTAGATTTCTCATTGCTTACAACATTTCACACCAACACACTAGAAGATATAAATAACATTGCAAAATCATTTTGATGCATTCAAAAATTCGACCATGGTAGCATGGAGGGCAGCTAGTAGATCCAAACGTTTGTTTTCGGTGGCCTCCTGACGAATAGAAGACTCCTTCAAATGATCAAGTAGAGCACGGCCTGTGTTGGCCATCTCATTCAAGGAGTCCTCTATTTTGGCAGGTCCCTGACGTCCTAATGGAGGTGTAGGTTGAACCTTGGCAGTGGAGTTTTGTGGCTTCCCCTCCTCATTTTCCTCATCTATTTGTGTGTCTAGGGGGTCATTACATGACACAGAGCTAGCATGTGATACACTCTTTACCTGTGCTCTATTGTGATAATATTCGTCTACGACATCAAACCATTTACAAGTGTATTTTCTATTGTTACCAGACACACTATTGTGAGCTTTGTCTACCCTGTATTGGCCTAAAACATGTGCCCACTTCTTCCTACATGCTTCGCTATCTTTGTCAAAATCATGATAAGTAGCAGATAGTTTATCTGCCACTTTTGCCCATAAATTAACCCCCTGTTTTTGAGGGTTGCTAAATTCATGGCTCATGCCACCTCGCACGTGGATTAGCTGATCCACCCAAAAATCTTTCCATTTTCCTTTGCTTTTGTTGTCGAGGTCGTCGTCTTCGGTAAGGTCAACTGCTGGCGCCTTCTTCTTGGATGCCCTTGGCCTCTTGGATGAAGTAGACTCTTGCAATTCGTCCCTGTGGTCAGCCCCATGCTTCTTTGAAGTTTTGGCTCGTGATGGTGTAGTTTCTTTTGTTGGATTTGGAGGTGAATTTTTTGATAGTTCGTGATGAGGACTTGGTGGCTTAAAAGCCACATTTGGAGGTGGGGGTCTAAAGAAGAAGGGAGAGGCGGGAGAGGGAGAGGTTAACATGGCCGTAAAGCCATGAGGAGGCATTGGAAAATGTGCGGATGAGAAGGGGTATTGTGGTGGCGATGTAAACATTTGGGAGAGAGGTGTGTCATCCTCCATTTGAGAATCAAATGGTTGAGAGTGAGTAGGGTCCATAAAATGTACCTGAAAGAAAACAAAAAAGAATTAGTCATGATCAAAAATTTATCCTTCAAACAAAATTACAAGCATCAAAAAGAGAGACCTTTGGTGGAGAGATGGGAGAGAGAGAGGCCAAAGAGAGGGCATATGGTGGAGAGAGAGAGAGAGAGAGGCCACATGGTGGAGAGAGGGAAAGGCCATATGATGGAGAGATTTGCCATATGGTGGAGAGAGAGAGAGAGAGAGAGAGCAATGCCATTTGGCGGATAGAGGGAGAGAGAGAGAGGGTGTATGGTGGAAGAGTGAGAGGCCATTTGGTGGAGAGTTGTCATGTAGAGGATGTAGAAGCCAAAGAGGGCCAAAGAAATTGGCAAGTACCTTCGAAACCTTGTTGATTTGCACCTGCACATCACAATTGAAGCAAATGTGTTAGTATGCTATTGAATAAATCTATTGTGCAATCAATAAAAGCTTGAAAAAAAAAAAGCTCAAACTTCAAAGGTGGTCACCGAAATTGCTTGATAGAAGGGCAAACAAGTCTTGATTTGGACTTCACAGTGGCAAAGGAAGTACAACACAAAGCTTCAATTTATAGGAAAAAAATGCAAGAGCTCCTTGAACAATGTGTAGACGTTGGAAAATGCAACCGTTGGAAAATGCAAACGTTCATGAGTGAGCTGTGTGAACGCCGAAATCAACGCTTACGTGGCATCTTTGTCAGGCGGCAGCGCTCTTGGGCGAGGGGGGGGTCGGTACAATTGCACGGCGCACCTGCCGGGACGTGGCATGAGCAGGCCACTGCTGCCGCCGCCCACTGTGAAAGGGGGCAAGCACGTGGCGTGCTCTGGTTCGCAGGATCCGAGCGGCAGCTGCTGCCGCCGGTCCTTGTGAAACCAGCCTTAGTATGATAGAAGAGCTCTGAATTTCAGTAGAACCAACAACCTGGCTTAAATTTAGTATCCCATAATGAGGAAATTTTCTATTTATCTATTTAAGAGGAAAAACCACATAAAATCTAGAGCAACAAACTTGCCCCCAATCTTACATGGTCAAAAAAAAAAAAAAGAATGGGAATAGTACTTAATCATGCCTCAAGGGATGTGGAGCACAAAGTTTAAACTCGTGTACTCAAACCATTATGCCAAGACTTCATTGGAAATTTTTACTTTTCTAAAAACATATTTAATTAGAATTTTCAAAATAATCTCTTATTTTTTAATTTTGCAATCCATCGAGGTTTCTGTCTATCATAATTAGTACACACAGTTGATTTTGAGGGCACTTACACACTACCTCATATGGTTAGGTCAATATGAAAAGCATTTAGGATGTAGTTTGCATACTCTCCATTGCCACCAACATCGAAAAGGGTGGTTGGCCCATTGGTTTGATCTCTTGGAGTGTAGCACGATTAGTAGAGTTTCAAATCCTAACTACTAGATATTACACTTTCTATAAATGAGTCACTTTGTGACTTGGGTGTGGATGTGAGCCTCAGATAAGAGATCTCCTCCATCTAAATATGTTTGTCAACCTATGATAACATTGTGGTGTGACACTCTTCTTCTTTTTTTCACTTCCATATCCTTTCAAGGCAATGTGTAATTACCCTAAGAGAAATAGTTACACAATAAGAAAATGAGAGTTTATGACTTTTCAATAAAACCAAAAGAAAAGACAATGATGAGATTACAAGTGAGACGTACCTACCCTACTTAGGCTAGAGGAGGAAACGCTTAGTAAATCGCTCAAGCACCTATCTCCAATAGCACCATTTGTATCCCATGAGACATATGGATTTAGCTAGTCACCCAATCTACCTTCTAGCAAAATAACACATCCTCAACTCACAAGGATCGATTTGAGGTTCCTATGTTCCTATATTCTTCCTAACACCTTTGTAACACCTATCTAAAAAATATCACTTCACAACCAGTCAAAGACAAGAGTAAGCTAACAATACACTTAGTTTAAAGAGCAGAAGTTAAGCATCAATCCTTTTGCCAAAGCCTAGTCGTACATTAATTCCCTAAACTAGTGTTAGCGAGGGTTTTAGTTCCTTTACCAACTAAGGCAATCTTATTTGTTCTACCATGTCCTAATGTATTTTAGGAAGCCACTCATTTGGTCCACCCTTCCATTAAATGCACCCATCGAGGGTTGCACTTTATTCAGCCATGTCCTAATGTATTTTAGGAAGTCACTTGACTAATTTGGTCCACCCTTCCATAAAATGCACCCATCAAGGGTTGCATTCTCTTGCTTTCCACTCACATCCCCAAGGCATTCTTTAGTTTTCTTATTAGGTCGTAACACATTCTGTGGACATATATAATGAGCTTCCTTAATCAATGCATCAAACAGGTTCCTTCATGTAATTTGAAGTGCTGACATGGAAATTTTTGAAAACAATCTAGGAGGACAATTCTCAAAAATAAATTTGTATTGCTTGTACAGCTTTGGCCCCTTTAGGACAAATATCCAACCACTAGATACCCAACCCTCTTGAGCTTATAACCCAATCCTTTTCAAACTCACATCCTTATCTAGAATTGGGTCTTTTGATGCCCGTACATAGGGTCCATGGAGGTTTCTTTCTTGATTGTAGGACCAGCATCAGAATATCTAGATTCTCTGTGATTCTCAAGCTACCACAGTGGCAAACCTTTCTCCACATCGGCCTTCTCACCACTTGACTTTCGGTCAATATATTTAGCAATGCCCTTCCATGTTTATCACCTCACCAAGGATACAATGAAAGACCATAAAGGTGGATCCATGGCCATATAGCATCCATTCATCTCAACTACTCATAGGTAGACCAAGTAAGAAACCTCCTCCCAATGAGACACTTTTATCATCACCTCAAATGTCCATCAAGAACAACCAAACCAAACACATAAAGAAATATTTAAATGCATCCATTCGTTATGATTTCATTCATTGCAAAAGCAAAGAATGTTTGCAACCACTAGGTGCTAATCAATAGAATATCAAAGAATATAAGATCAAAGATAAGGTGTGTTTCGAGTTATCAATCTCAATTAACCCCTTTTTGAAGGGCCTTGAAGTAGTTCTCAAAAGCATCCTTTTTATAAAGCTTCTTTACTTGGAGTAATGATTGATTAAGTCTTTGTTTGGGCAATCTATTTTAATCCTTTGTAAGCCTCTTTGTAGCTTAACTAAGGGTAGGAGTGTTTAATGTCTAAGATCTCAATTAGTCTATGCTCATTTATTTGATAACTTCCCCCTTCATTTTTTCAAGGCATCATTGACTTGCCTGAGTTAGAAACCCAATTAGCTTTCTTACATCATCCTCTATATAATAGTTTTTGTTATGGCTTTTTTCATCTCTTTTATACATAATCTAATCCATATCTTCTCTTATTATCAACTCTAGAATGATTCATTACTTGGTTATCTAGTCACTTTCTATGTCTGTCCTAAGCATGGGTGTTCCTAACCATCTAGCTGTCTCATGGGTATTCCTAACCATCTCAAAAAGCTTAATTGCTATTGATGGATCTCAAAATACAATTATTGATCTAATCGGATTTAAGTGCTCCTTAACAATCCTATGCTTTTAGCAACACAAAGTAGAGATATCAAGAGGTGTTGGTGTACTTGGATGTCCTTGATATTATGAGGATTTGATACAATACCATTCATCAGTCGATGAAGTTGTGATGTTGGAACATCTCCTCAGAGCCATTGTAATCTCAATGGCTTCCTTGGCCTAGAGCGTGTTGTAATAGTTTTGAGCTCTAAATCACGAGCCCTTAAACATTTGCCCTCCAAGAAATAGTGATCCTTCACCATGGTGTCAAATCTAGCCTAACTTCTATAAGTACATGATTTTTTAAGAGCAAAGCTCTCTCTCTCTCTCTCTCTCTCTCTCTCTCTCTCTCTCTCTCTCTCTCTCTCTCTCTCTCTCTCTCTCTCTCTCTCTCTCTCTCTCTCTCTCTCTCTCTCTCTCTCTCTCTCTCTCTCTCTCTCTCTCTCTCTCTCTCTCTCTCTCTCTCTCTCTCTCAAAAGCATTTTGGGATGCAAAAACATTATGGGATGATCATGCTAGCATTACTAGCAAGATTTGAGAAGCTTTTGCACAAACAATCCCAAATGTATGCAAGATTATGAAATAATAACAAGAGAACGTATCTAGACAAATATTGAAACAATGCATGCAATATCTATATATACCGAAACCTAACACAAACCCTATTGACTTCCTCTTCCACATAAAAGAAAAAAACAAGAACATGCACACTAGGTAAACCAACATTCATTCTTGGAGACTTCAACATCAACATGCTACAACTAGCTAACAATATCACAAAAACCTTAACGTATCAAATACAACAATCAAAATTCAAAATAATAAACAAAAACCAACCAACAATAGAATAAAGCTCTTTGCTTGATCATAAATGGATAAATGTTGACAATACAAAAATAACAACAACATCAATAGTTCCACTATATTGATCAAATCACAATGCATTAGTCATTCCAATATGAACCAAAAAGTACTTTAGTTAAAGAACAAGCTATCACAAGTAAGCAAAATCAACTTTCCCCAAGCTCTCTTTCAAGCCCAAACAAAAAACACACACAAGGGCAATGCTCTAGTGCACAATAGTAGCACCCTTGTTTTTTCCATAATGGGGTAATTTGTTCCATCAAAATAATGTTTATTTTAATAACTAGGCTTGGCAGACTTTTATGGAAGTGGTCATTGTATTCTTCATAAGCATGTGGTTTATTTAAATTTGGAACATGCGATACTTTAAAAATTAAAATTTGGTCACCCTTGATATCAATATTTGCACTAAGGGTTCAATAGCCACATATGAGGGGAATGACAATGATGATTTCTTTCAAATGAAATTTTCAAATGATAGTTACATTCAAGGACAAAGGTGTAAAGTGGGTTCAACAATTTAAGTCATATGATGAAGACACATATCAAGACAAATTGCTCAAGTGTGAACGAAAGCAATGACATATCATACAAAGTACAATTTCGTATCACAATACTATTAAATAATCTAACTAGTTCAATTCGTGCACTTCTTATATCACATGTTGAAACCCAAACATTGGATATTTATTTGTTGTTACATGTTACGGACTCTTTTTGCATTAACCATCATGAAACCTTTCCTCCTTGAAGTTAAGATTAGTTTCATAAAGTATTCAATGATATTGTGTTTTCCTTAAGCCATGTTGCACCAATTCAATTGTATCAATCCAAGCCTATTTATTTGCATTCAAGGTTGTGAATTAACATTAGTTTGGGTATTTTTATAAGCATCACATGTTTGGTGGTCTAGATCTTAGGAGGATTGGAACATGAATTCTCTATGCATGTATATACATCTACAGAAGTGTTTTGTAATATTATTTAAGGAATTAGTAAGGAGCTCATCTGAGTGCATATGATGTGGGGGGTATTAAAGACTTGATAAGCTTGGGGTGGGGGATTGGGGATTCTTGCAAACTAGAATCTAAATATTAGATTACTTATCCCTTGTTGCCATATTACACAAATGGGCTTTTTTTCTTTTCTCAGGCCATAAAGATTAGCTAGAAATGACTTGGAAAATATGTGGGTTTTTTTGTAAGTATCCAATTGAGTAGCACAATTTTGGTCATCCTATAGGTTGCTTTACTGCAATATGATATTTCTACACCTATCTATAAATAGGTTCTACAAAAGGTAGGTTCCCTTCATCCTTGAGCTAGTTACAATTTCAAAAATACCTCCTCAAATTGATTCAAGAAGGAAGGAAGCCGACTCTCAAATACACTTTTAGTTGGAATTCTGCACAATGTAAGGAAAAAGAACGATTCGGACGTTCAGATTCCCTCTCATTGTATATTGATGACACGGATTCAAGTATGGTTCAACAAAATCTATTTCCCAAACCTTGATTTGTATATTACAATTCATTGTGATGCATTAAGATGGGGTGTCATGTCACGTGAGTTCGAATGTCCCCATGATCATCATCATTCTCCATATGCCAATGGAACTTGCCCTAAGAAGTAATCGACGTGTTGTGAAAGTTCTCAGCAAACCTCCCACATAACCAAACACCCCCTGGGGGGGGGGGGGGGGGGGGGGGGGGGGGGGGGGGAACACACACACAAGGTGAGTGAACAAAACCGCATAGAGAGCCAGCCAAAACAAAAGAACGTTTGACACATAAAAAGGATGAGGAAAAGAGAGTTCTTTGGTTTGGTGTAATATAATGTAAGGCCGTTCTATCAAGGTAGAACGAATCACGTAACGAACGCTCTCGATCGATGATCACCGTCGTTCGTTGGTTTGTTTGGGGTGGTGGGTGTTGTTATTTTCGCGGGGTCAGGGGCAGGGGCCGGGGGGTGGGGGTCAATACATACATTAAGAGAGGAGAGGAGGAGCCCTTGACACCACCGATGACGCTTGCGAAAGCACGCCTCACGCCTCTCGTCAATGTAGGTGTGGCCTTTTCAAAGATCGGAGACGAGTCTCTCTCTCTCTCTCTCTCTATCGATCGGCATCATCGGCTGTCGATTGAGAGCAATCGAATATAGATAGCATAATAAGAATACGGACACATTTCTTGAGGATCGCCTTTCAACCTCAAGGGCGTTTCCTTCGTTTTTATCCCCCATGTGTCTTGCGTGCCTCCTCTCCCTTCTCTCCTTCTCCTTCTTCTTCTTCTTCCACGTCCCTCACCTTTCCCCACCACGAAAAGAACATTCTCCTCGAAATCTTTGACATCTAATCTCTCACCCACATAACAAGTATACTATTACACTTGAAAGTTGACCCTTCAAATGGTCTTTGTGAACTCCTCACTTCATGCTCACCATCGATTGCCTTACACTTGCCCCTTCCAACGAGCTAGAGTTCCACCTACAAAAGAGAAACCTAGTTGTTTGAATAAATAAAGTTAAGAATTTGAGAAGTGACAACTTGTTCAACTACATTTCTACAAGGCAAGCCCCCTTATTTTCTAGCATAAAAACTACAACTATAAAGGCAATCCCACATGTTTAAAGTACAAGCTATCAAATATTTCCGGTGCAAGTAACGTTCATCAATCATAACTCCAATATATTCAATGCAAGTAATGTTCATCAATCATAATTGTAGTACTACCAAGCCATCAATCATATAAAATGCCCATATACTCATGAACTTCTAAAAGTAGCAAGCCATCAATCATACTTCTAGTAGTAGGAGGCCATCAAAATATTTTCTATTGTGGCACCAAACTATTGTTTCTAACAACTCATAAACTTTTGCTAACTAAATATAAAGGAAAAAGTTTGAAAATTTCATTCTAGTGGACATTTTGACCCACATAACGAGGTTTTTATTTTCCTACTTGAGAGTACCAAACAACATAAACAATTGGGGCAAAGGAGTGAACAATATGGTTGTTGTTTGAAACAACATTTAGTAACCATTATTATCACACTAGCATGTGCTAGCTCACCCCCCCCCCCCCCCCCCCCCCCCCCCTCACATGCATGTAGGCATGGGGGTATGTTGGCCAAGAGTAGCTTAGGCATAGTTGAAGCAAAGCTCCATGCAGAAAGGAAGCAAAAGCATAGGCAAAGCCATGGAGGTGGGGTATTCATATGTAACGAGTTTCTAAGTACAAACTCTACGTTGCCTTACTGCTCATCCTATCAATGGTGTTCTTAGTCAACTCCTACAAGTAGTCAAACATCTCATTCAAGCTCACGAGGCTTATATTTGTGAAGGTCTCAAGGTCTAACTAAAAGAAACTTGGGAATATCTTGGGAGCCTTGTACTCAAAGTTCTATTTTGACTCCTTAATAGCCAATTGGAAGAGGGAGATGATTTTCTCAATGGAGTGCTAAGAGAGGATAATAGAGGTGTTGTTGAAGTGTTTAGGAGACACTCATCCTTTATTGAGTGTCTAGAAGATATCTTACCAATAGAATATGAGGAAAGAAAGGAAAGCCTTGTAGACTCCTTGGGTACACAAAATTTAGGATGCCTAAAGAGAAGTTATTGATGCTAGAGAGGTGTTTCTCCATTAAAGACATGGATATTGTGATCACCAAGATGAGGTGGGGAAAATCTTTGGGCCCCAATGGGTTGCCAATCTATTCTTTTAGACTCTTTAGGTGAGTTATAGTAAGGACTTATGTGACTTTGAGAACGAACGCTTTTAGCATGTTCAAAATCCTTTCCCTTTGACCAAAGTCTTGGTCAACTAATACCCAAAAGTGTTGTGAGGAGGATCATTGGAGGCATCTCACAATGCTTGATGTGGCCTACAATGCTATCAAGGCATTGGCATGTATAATCAAGCATATAGTGCCCCAATTTCTACATAACCAACAATAAGGTTTCATCCACGAAAAGGAAGATGCATGATACCAAAATAACCCTCATCTTGGCACTCAATTTGGGAACAACAAATGGGGGGAAGTTCACATAGTTAACATGAGTTTCATTAAGGCCTACAATCAAGCTAGTTGGCACTTCATCCCAAGTGAGGTAAAATGGGTGGGATAATGGCATAACTTTTGCAAGATTGTATCTACACTTTGTGGGAAGACAAGCTCTATTAAAATGAAATCCTTACCCAAAGGTTTGATCTTAAGCAATTCATAAGGCAATGTTTCCTACTTGTTTAGTAGCAAGTGCAACAATGCAAGGTTTCTCGGTTGTTCCATAGTTCTTTACACTAGCTATTGAGCATTGAAGGGAGCATCAAATGCCTTATGGTTACACAAGATTGAAGATTTTGATCCTAAATGTTTGCATGCAATAACTCTAACTTGCTCATGGTTGAGAAAGATTCCTTTGAGGCTTGGAGAAATTCTATAATGATTTTGCTTGCTTTTATGGCTCCATTATTAGCATTGGAATGATGGAATCGGTCTTGTTCAATTGCTCCCTAACAAAACTCCCTTATTTGACATTGCTCTTTTAATCCCATGCGCATTAGGATGGTCTATAGGTATCTAGGTTGTACAAATGGTCTAGGAATTAGAAATAATTAAAGGTTTTATTCCTCTTTAGAGACTTTTCTAGTAATATAATTAATATATAGCTTGCTTCCTCTATCTATTTCATGCAAGCTAGTAATTTTGAAGGTAGTCCTGTCCCCAACCATGGTCTTTATGGTTAGCATATTCCCTTTCATCAAAATTTCATGGGAGAGGGTAAACAAACTATTAAGGGCTTTCTCATGGTCTTCTAATGGAAATGACAACTATTACTATCCCGTTTAGATGGTAGCTTTACTTAAATTAGTTGGAGGTCTATGGGTACATAAGAAGGCTCTCATTCATAAGGACTTGGAGCCAGTACGATTGATGTTTTCTTGCCAGTGAAAGCTAGAAGAACTACCTCCCAGAGAACACGAAAACACACAAGCATAGACTCAAGAAGGTTTGGATAGCAACTACCTTCATGCCATATCAAGATCAAGCTCTTCAGAGTGATTGCCAAGGAGTTACCAAAATGTCTCTCAAGTGAGGACAAGCTAACCAAGTACTTGGATACATCTCACTCTGTGTGCTTTATGGAGAAGAAGGGTGAACATATCATACACTTACTTTGGGATTGCAAGGAACTTGGTGAACATATCATACACTTACTTTGGGATGGTAGGGAACTTAAGGGGCTATGGAGCTCAATTCAAAGATGGATGAATAGAGCTAGTCTTAATGGCAATCTAACTCTTAGAACAACCATCTTTGAAGACAAAGATAAGCTACGTAAAGACATTTGCAAGCTTTGGCAATTCATGCATGCGTAACCACTTGGGAAATATGGAAATTCATGAATTCCAGGATATGTAAGGAGAAGTCATGCAAATCACTAGTTGATAAGTTTGAGGTCATTGGAAGCATAGAAATAAATGTGTTCTGTTCAAGGTGGCTTCTTAGGAATTGCCAAGTTTTGCTTAGTTGAATGCCTTGATGGCATGTGACAAGGTCCTTTGGAGTTGGTAGTTAGAATATTCACTTCGTTTTTATTTTAGCTCACAATATTTTTGAAAATTGAGCTCTTCAAGAATCATTAATTCCTTAAATCATACTTTTCTGCACTCCAATGACATTGATCACAATGACAATGTGCTAGTCTTTCAAAAGTCCTAGGTTTATTTTCCCTATAACTTCAAGGATGGCTTGCCCCTTGGATACCTTCAAGGATTATGTATGTATGTATGGTTGTAAAGCCGTTATTAGATCATAAAGTGATGGAAAAGTACACATTTTTGCTTATCCGTTGGAAAATTGCAAGATTAGACAACTTGCTACGTATGAGAGCTTCAACATTGTAGTTGTTCAACATGAAAAGGCTTTGGATAGGCTCGGATACCTAATCCTATGTTCCTCTACTATACACGGGGGGTATAATGATAGGCTTGCATATACATGAGGTGTTCAACGTGAAATGGCTTTGGATAGGCTTGGATACCTGATCCTAGGTTCCTCTCCTCTACATGAGGGGGTGTAACGATAGGCTTGGATATACATGAGGTGTTGAATCATAAGTTCCCCGAATGTGCATGGTGGATATCTTCATCGTCACGTTGGTTTACATCATCCGGTGATGCAATTGCTGAGTTGATTGGGGCACTATCTCGAAGATTATGAGATAATCATGGTCAAATGCAAAAAGTGTGGTGTATTAGAATTGGCGTCTCGATATGAAGAAACAAAAAACGTGTAGCTACAGATCAGACTGTAGGGCCTGCGGCCTTCATCTTTTCAAAGTTACCTTGACGGGCAAGGAACACGAAAAACCGAATCATCGTAGATAACCGTCGTAAGGTAATCCTGATTAAGTCTAGCTGATTGAGAAGGTAATCCTGATTAATTCTAGGAGTCAGAGGCACAGAGTGGATTATGTTAATACCGAGTCACCCGTTCTACACCCCCGGAGACGGCCGGGGAGGAAGCTAGAAAGCTAGAAGCAAGAGCAAAGCAGGGGGGACACGTGGCGGGCGGCAGGAGGCTGCCGTCAAAGGGCTGCTTTACGCCGGCTGGTGCGAGGCGTCGTTCCACGTGGAGATTTTCAAACGAGGGGGGACTGGGTGACTTGGACGCCCGAAAGGAGGCCTCTTATGATGGGAGTCTGGAGAGAGATACAGTAGGACCACGCCGACGCGGCCGGTGACGCGATCGAAAGCCTTAAGAAAGGAAAAGCGAAAAGAATAATGCACACGCCAAAAAACGGGGGACGCGTATATATATGAATGGCCGTTTTAATTTCGTCATTCATCGGAGAAACGAGAAAACGAACACCCAGAAAGCAGAGAGCTATGGTTCTTCCTCCTCCTTCCCCTTCCTCTTCTTCTCCTTCTTCTTCTTCTTGTGCTGCCTCGCCGTCTGGTTCTCCGTCCCCTGCCGCAATCCGCCACTGGGTGCGCCGCTCCGCCCTTGGCTCCGGCTCCTTCGGCAGCGTCTCGCTCGCCGTCGATCTCGACGGCGGCGCGCTGTTCGCCGTCAAGTCTAGCGGCGGCAGCCCCCAGCAGGCGGCGGCTTTGGAGAACGAGCTGCACGTCCTTGAGAGCCTCCCGACGTGCCCCAGAATTGTCCGTTTATTAGGGGCTGCCCGCAGCCCCGCCAGCCCCCTCTCCCTGTTCCTGGAATACATCGACGGCGGGAGCCTCTCCGATCTCATCAGGCGCTCCGGCGGCCGCCTCCCCGAGCGCCACGTGTCCTTCCTTGCCCTCGGCATCCTGCAGGGGCTCTCCTTCCTGCACCAGCACGGGGTCGTCCATGGCGACATCAAGAGCCACAACATCCTCCTGTCTTCCTCCGCCGGCGTCAAGATTGCAGACTTCGGTGCGTCCTCCGCCGTCGCCGCGCCTCGCTTCGCCGGCACTCCCCTCTGGATGGCCCCCGAGGTCGTCCAGGGCGTCTCGCAAGGGCCGCCTTCCGACATCTGGTCATTCGGCTGCACTGTCATCGAGATGCTGCAAGGCCGGCCGCCGTGGCGTTTCGGCAACCAGCAGGCTGCTGTGCCGGCCAGCAGCAGCGAGCTTGCGGCGATCCTCTTCAAGATCGGCTGTACAGACGAGGAGGCGCCTCTGCCGGAGTGCGCTTCTCCTCTGGCAAAGGATTTTCTTGAAAAATGCTTGCAGAGGGATCCGAAACGGCGATGGACGGCTGCCGAGCTGCTGGAGCATCCGTTTGTGAAACTAGCAGGTGCAGGAGAACAGGGTCATTGTGCAGGCATGGTGAAAGTTCAGGCGCCATCGCCGAGGAGCACGCTGGATGTTTATGGCAGCGATTGGGATGAAAGCTCAACGGCAAACACAGTGCCAAGTCTGTCTTTACCAAAGGCGGAGCTGACCTTTAAGGTGGCTTCGCCTTCGCCTTCGCCTTCTCCTTCTCCTTCTCCTTCTCCTTCTTCTCCTCCTCCGCCTTCAACAGAAGGCAAATGGATAACAGTCAGACGCTCAGATGAATGGTGCAGCGGAGAGCGACCACAGCCTTTCGTGAAACGGGAGGGAGATGTCAGGAAGGCAGACGAGGTTAGCTTTGAATGCGCGGCCTTTCTGATGAAGAGGAGAAGGACGGTGGGGTAAAATGGATATTGAAAGAGCAAATTTTGGAAGTTCCAACCTTTGCAGGAGACTGCGAAATCTAAAACTGGCAGGTGATGATCCTGGCAGTGATGATCAGGATCGCGGCCATGGCCATGGGGCGCAAGCTCACAGCTCGGCCTGAAGATCAAGCCCGCGGCTGCAGGCAGGCCGTCGGAGCTCAAAGATCTCCTAAATTGATACAATCTTCAACGGAAGCTTCACAAGCCTTGGCCTCCATCTTTCCGTCTCTCTCTGCTTCTGATGCAAAACGAAGATCTGTGCACAAAAGAATTGAAAGGGAGCGGCATCTCCAATCTCTGTCTAATCGGGACCCTATTCGTGTCTCTGATCAGATCGAGGCTTCCAACTCGGGAGCGCTCGCACTCTGCTGTGTACCAACAGCACAATTCTTTAATTCAATTCCATTAATAAGACATTAATCTCTGCCCAATTCGGAAGCGCCCACACCTCTGCTGTGTTAATTACCTGTGGTTACCAACAGCGCGATTGTTTAATTAATTGTGATAAGGAAGATTGATCTGTTTCTTAAATTTCTACTGTTCTTCTGAGTCGCGCGAACAGGTCTTGATCGCCAAATCGCATTGAATGCAGTGACGGTTTTGACTTTGAACACGGTCGGGACTAGATTGACTTTATTCAAGATAATTAGATTTGACTTTCAAGTCAGTAAATAAGGTTTTCAAATTTCGAGGGAAACGATTTCATGCCTGGAAAAAAACCGTTTATGAATTCTCTCGCGGCTCGCCATTTTCTGATGCCTTCCCTAAACTTTGATCGCTTTATGGAAAATGCTGAACCATACATTAAAATCTCTCTTGCGAGAAAGGACAGCAACTTGCAAGGCTAGGACAAGCAAAGGTCGATGGACTTGCGTAGGTCGATAAAGTAGTTGTTGACTTGTGGATGTCATGCCGATGTCAAGTCCAACACCAAGAAAAGAGGGGAACTTCAATGGCCAGCCAATGCACTAAGTACCTCTAAAGATGGACATTTTTGGGTTTCCCCCGTCGACTATGCAGCCATGGACTATCTCACTCACTTCCACAAATGCAAGCTATAATTTCTCTCCTCTTAGTGGATTGTTTCTCTCTTTTCCACATATACACATTGTCATTTATCTCGCGTTGCAAATCTCGTCCCTCTCCTCCCAAACCACATACGATGCTATGCATGCTCCTTGGCAACAAGACTTGCCATGTCTTCAATCTTGCATGTGTCTAGAATTCCACATTGGTGATTAAGTCCCTCGACCTCCACAAGGTGCAGCTCTAAGTAGGGCTTCCAAGCTAGCTAGAGACTTTTAGCCAAGGGAGAGCACTTTTGACCTATCCAAAAGTAGCCTCCCGATCATTCCATTTAGGAATTCCTAAAAAGGATGGCACGATCGTCATTTCAATCCTCCCTCATCTTTTGGCATGTTGGAACTGCTTAGAACTACAAAGTTGAACTAGAGGCCTTTCCAAGTATCTAGTTTCTAAGAGTCAGGAGACACCTAGGTCAAGCGTGGAAGCATGACTTGAATGCTGTGACCTTTTGGGCCCATCGACCAGTGTCTTTCTTGGTACTTTGCCTAGTTGATGTAGTCCCTCTAAAAATGAGGGTCTTATATCAACTTCTCATAATGAATGCTTGGGGGATGCACCTATAAGAAACCATCTATGTAACGTTTTTTCAAAGGATATTAAAAAATATCCTTTCTTTACATATTATAAGCCTATAAAATGATCCCTTTTCCTTTACTAAACTTATCGATTTTTTTTCAAATTATAATTAAAAACTCCTTTTTGTAAATATGCTCTTGTAAATTTTACTAAATAAAATGCCATTTTTTAAAAACTCATGTGGTATCTTACACGTTGAAACACTTTCTCTCCCTTCTCATAGCAGACCGTATTATTTTCTCTCTTTCTTGTCTCCACATCAATAGAGCTTGCTTTAGCATGACCTTGGCACTTAAGTGTGCTTGCCAGGTACGCTCAAGCCAATTGACTTAAGCCTTGCACCCGCCTTAACTTTAGCTAAAACCCACTCCCATCCTTGCTTGAGGGTTACACCAATGGATTGGCTTGCTGGGGAACCCACTTGAGTAAGACCATACTATTAGACATCCATTTTAACCCATGAAGGATATGTTGAAATGATGACCAACCTCTACTACCTCTGGTCAACCTACCTAAGGTGAAGCTTGAAAACATTTATCTTTTCTAAACAAGTTCACGAGAAGTGAGGTACCTTGCAAGTCATCATAAACTTGAAAGAGGAGATGCATGCTACAACTCCTTTCCAATAAAATTCATGCCATCATCATCAATCAATTGGATATAGATTTGAAGTGTTGGTGGGAAAAGGTAAGCATTTGATCATTTTCAAAATTGACTAGAAACTCAACATTTCTTACTGTTACTAAGGCAAATTGAAGTGGGGCTAATCGAAAACATTGGCACGTTGAGTGTTTAAGCACAAAAATAGGGTGCAAGTAGTCCACTGATGCAAACTTGAGTTGATGCATTAGCGAAAAGGACAATTATAATGTTGTAGAAATTAGGCCAAAACCAACTTTAGCCAATATATTGAATAAGCAGAAAACCCTATTGGAGTCTATTGTAAGATTTTCAATGTCCATTTTGATCAAGGCAAACATTTAATCTAGTTGAAGTGCATCACCAACAAAAAAGAGTAGATTTAAGATAGCTTCATCGATCTTGCACCCACATTTAAAGCCAAACTACATTTTATTAATTCAAAAAGAAACTTGATTCATAGAGTTAGGGCTTTGGCAAGGATATTACAGGAAACATTGGCACGTTGAGTGTTTAAGCACAAAAATAGGGTGCAAGTGGTCCACTGATACAAACTTGAGTTGATGCATTAGAGAAAATGGCAATTATAATGTTGTAAAATTAGGCCAAAACCAACTTTAGCCAATAGAATAAGCAGAAAACCCTATTGTAGTCTATTGTAAGATTTTCAATGTCCATTTTGATCAAGGTAAACATTTAATCTAGTTGAAGTCCATCACCAACAAAAAAGAGTAGATTTAAGATAGCTTCATGGATCTTGCACCCACATTTAAAGCCAAACTACATTTTATTTATTCAAAAAGAAACTTGATTCATAGAGTTAGGGATTTGGCAAGGATATTATAGGAAACATTGATCAAGGTAGTGGGCCTCTAGTCCTTGCAAAAGAGAATCTTCTTACATATTTGTAAATAAGCTTTATGACTATAGCATAGGAAAAACAAATCAAATGGCATGATCTCCTAACTTTATCCACAATGTATGTCAAATCTTTGGCAAAGATGTTCCATATTTCTTGGAAAAACTCCACCCACAACCCTTTTAGGCTGGAACCTCCAAGCCAAAGTGATATTGGAGTTTTTTTTTTTTTTTTTTGGGCGGGGGGGAGAGGGAGAGGCAAAGTAAGGGTGTGGTATGACATGGTACCTATCTATCCACAATTAGAAGCCATGAAGAGTATGGATGATGATGATGATGATGATGGAACAAGAGAGAAGGATGTTTGTGGTGGAGGAGACACATATGATAATGGCATCACACATGAGGATGACCTTGTAGTCATCACTAGTGTGATGAGCTCCCAAGTGTCCTAAATGTGATATGGCTTAGTGGCTAGGCTTTGGGCTCACAATGGTAAGGTTGTGGGGTCAATTCTCATTAGGTGCATCACTTGGTTGGATACTTGTGTTCATGCATGTCCCAACCTAGTCAAGCACTTGATTGGTCTTACTCCTTGGTAGGTCCACTAAAAGGAGGAGGGTCCTAATGAGAGCAAGCTCCATTGAATGTTCATTTGGCTTGTGAGTTATGCTATCTATGCATAGGAAACATGCTAGCATGGCTCTTGCTTGCTCCCTTTATTAGAGGGGATGCACATCTTATGGACATTAAGGTGTGCATGTCTTATATCAAGGGGAAAAAACAAATTCTAAGATAGAGACATTTGACTAGAAAATAGGAGGTCATTGAAAGGATGTTTGAGTGGTATAACTAATCCACATTTATGGGTCCATGTAATCTAAATTCTCCAAAGCACCAAAGTAAGGTTTTGACCTATGGTTTAAAGTTTCCCAACAATTTTCCAACTTGTTTATTGACTTTAACAATGATAATCAAACTAGGTGGGTATACATATAATCTAACTATAATCGAGATAAGAGTGGCAAACTCTAATCCAAGAATGATAGATTGATTACTTGCCATTCACGTGATCTTGTTGATGAGTACATGTGGGAATGCATATGTGAGGTCCTTGACATTATTTTCATGCTACACAATCTGCATTGAAATTATGATTTTAATGTTGGGAATCAAAGTTTGCATGTGAAAGTTTTAGTATCTTCACAATTAAAGTGGATTATGAGAATTATGTTAACAATAAGAAAACTTGTCATAATAGACACTCCATCGATCCTAAACTAGGGCATTGTATCCAACTCTTCTTGGTCATTGTAGGTGAAAGGATATGGCTAGAAAGCATCTACCTTACGTTGTCTATAAAAGGGTTGGGAACAATCATCATAGAAAAGTAGGAGCTGTGAATCCATGTGTAAGGTCCTCAACATTGTCCTCATATAGTCATGGTTTATAGTGAATCATGCTTTCTACATTAGGGATTGCAATCTAAAGGGTAGGGTGTCAATACTCTTGAAAAATGATCCCCTATATATTGAACCTGGATTGTGAACTACAAAAAGTCTTTGAAGAAAGCCATGCCTTTTATGGTGGATCCAATTGTGGGCAAAGAAGTATGTTACGAACAGTTTTAACAATGATTGACGGTATCTATCTATATGATCATTTGGCCAATAACATGTGATACTTTTTCCAGCAGTGATGTTTAAATCTCATATTATTCACTCGATAACATTTATTCGCATGTAAATCTTTTGCTATTCACTTAATTTTATAACATCTACACACATTATTTTGTATCTCACTTGGCTAGGGTTTATAGGATCTTCATGATAATGTGGAGATTTGACATGAGGGGGCTCGATGGCTAAGATTTACCTATAAAACTAAAATTAAGAGGTGAGGTAAGAACCTTCGAATGCAGGTATTTTACCTCGAAAATTTTAGATTGAGAGGTTTTTGACCTTTTGGGGAAAAAGCTTTTTTCGATCATGTGAGCCCTTCTTTCGGCTGCCACGTCACGAAGCCGGCGGTCCCTCGTTTAAAAAGTTCCACGTGGAACGAAGCCTCGCACAAGCCGGCGCAAAGCAGCGCTTCGACGGCAGCCTCCCCTTCGCTCGCCACGTGTGCGCTTTGGCGTGGAGGCTGCTGGCCCTCTGAGTCCCTTCTTTTAGCTTTTTCTCGCGTGTAGAATGGATGATGACTCTGTTATGAACGTAACCCACTCTGTCGCTCTCAACCATAGAATTGATCAATCAGGGTTACCTTTTACGTCATGCAATTAATCAGGGTTTGCCTTTTAGTATGAACGATTGATTCCGTCTTTCGTGTTCCTTGCCTGTCAAAATAGTGGCTTTGAAAAGATAAGCCAAATGCGGACATAAGATAAGTTTGTTTTATTAAGCAATGATAAGATGATGAGAGAAGCGTGGTGAAAGGGCCTGGAGCGCGTAGGAATCATGAGAATTTGCTTAACAAAAACGTGTAGAAATCAAGATCGAAGGTTCAAGCCCCTTTGATCATCATTCTACACGTTTTTGTTTCTTCACATGGAGAAGCCAAAATACACCACACTCGCAATCCACCACGCTTCTCCCATCATCTTCGAGATAATGTCTCATTCAACTTAGCAAGTGCATCATCCTATGCCAACGTGGTCATCAAGAGGTCCATCATGCACACTATAGGAACATAGGGTCAAGATCTCTATCCAAAGGGGGTGCACATTGGAGTTCTCTAATCTTGCAATCTTGCAATGGATAAGCAAAAATGTGCAACTTTCCATCACTTTATGATGTCAATTAAGGGCTTTATAGTGCCATTGTCACATGCGAAGGTATCTAGGAGAATGTGAACCTAGGTCTTTGGAAAGACTACCACATTGTCAAGATTATCAATGCCATTGGGATGCCCAAATGTCCCCAACATGTTAAGCCACTCATGATCCTTAAAGAGCTCAAGTTTTGTCTACATATATTGGGAGGTATATGAATAATGAAGAAAATATTTGTACAATCAATTTGCCATCAAGGTATTTAGCTAAGCATACTTGGCCAATTACCTAACAACCACTTTAAAAACAATGCTTTTTTTCTTAGGTACCAAGTTGCACGACTTCCCCTTATGTATCCTAGAATTTCTTAATCTCATATTTTCCTCATGTTACTCCATCGATTAAGTTTCAAAGCTTTTTGGTTTCTTCATCTAGCTTTATCTTGCTCTCCAAATATGGTTTTTTTAAGCGTCAACTTGTTGTGAAGACCAGCCTTATTCACCCATCTTCGTTTCATAACCTCTTAACTTGCATATTATTCTAAAGTAGCTTCTTGCCCGTAGAAGTGGAGAGAGATCCAAGTATTGTGTTAGCTCGTCCTTACTCAGGAGGCACTTGGAAATCACTCTCAAGAGGAAGATGTTGATATGGCTGGAAGGTAGTTGCTACCAAACCTTCATGAGTATGTGCTTCTATGTTTTCTAGTTGTTTTAGGGGAAGGAACTTTTCCAACCTTCCTTTGTCTACAAGAAACATTAATCATCCCCCATTTCAAGTGCTTGCCTCTCTTGCTATGAATGAGACCCTTCTACTCATGTACTCTCCTAGTAGGGAAAACCACAACTTTAACATGATGCTAAGTGTAATTTTGAGCCCTTAATCTAGAGACTAATAGGCCTATAGAAAACAACATATAACCAAGTCAAATTACTCCAACACCCCTATGGATGCTAACAATGGAGATGAGGTGCCTAAGCATCAAGGTCCCAAGTTGGACTTCATCCAAAACACTTGGTCCATAAGGGAGAAAGCCTTGTTGCATTGGAGTAACATGATATTAAAACTTGTCCTTTGTTTATTAAAAGCCCATAAGAAAGCCTATAATAGTTTGTTTACTGTGTCCTATGAACTTTTGGTGAAAGATAATATGCTAGCTATAATGACCGTGGTTGGTGAGAGGATTGCCTTGAAAATTACCAATTTGCATGTAAGAGATAGAGGAAGCATGCTTCTCTATCCTTTGCATGTAAAAGATAGAGCATTACCCTAAAAATTACCGACTTGCATGTAAGAAATTACCTTTAAAATCCAACGTTTGTTTTCTCATGATCCCTAAGCCAATTCGACAACAAAGACACGTGCAGATCATCCCAATGCCCATGATCTTTAAGGGTCAATGCTTCAACAAGGGAGGTTTGTTTTATAAAGCAATTAAGCAAGACCAATTGCATCATTCCCATGTTGATAATGGAACCTAATAAGGAAGAAAAATCAATATAGACTTGCATCCAAGCCTTAAGAGAGCCTTTCTAGGCCATGATTAAGCTAGACATATCATCTACAAACATTTTATAGTAAAATCTTTAATCCCTTAGGGCCTTAGGCCATCCAATGCTCCCTTCCATAGTAGTCATTCTATATATAGTCCTCAATAGACGCTCCATAGCTCCTACCAACAATAGTAGAGCAAGTAGAAAACCTTTTCTAATGGACTGCTTTAACTCAAATATTTGGGTGAGGACTCTCCATTAATAAAAATTCTAGACATTGCCTTCCTAGAAATTGTAGATACCATCCTATAAAAGTTATGCCTAAATCCCATCCACTTTACCACACTCAAGTTGAAGTGCCAACTAATTCTATTGGAGGACTTGTCGAAATCCATGTTAACTATGCAAACTTCTTTCCACTTGTTGCTACTAAATCAAGTGCCAAGATGATATTTATTATGGTATCATGGATCTTGCCTGTGTGGATTAAACCATATTGTAGGTTATGTAGGAATGGGGCAACATATGCTTCATACTTTAGGTATTAGTTGACCAAGCATTCATCATAGGAAAAGGAATCTCAACATGCTTGAAGCATTCATTCACAAAGTCACATAAGTACTTACCATAAGTTGCCTAAACAATCTAAGAGAATTCAATTGGTAGCCCATCAAGACCCAAATATTTTCCCCTCCTCATCTTGGTGATCATAAGCTTCATCTCTTCAATGATGGAAGTTTTCTCTAGCATCAATTGCAAATAACCACTCTTTAGGATTTTGGAATCTAAGAGAATTCAATCGATGGCCCATCGAGGCCCAAATATTTTCCCCTCCTCATCTTGGTGATCATAAGCTCCATCTCTTCAATGGTGGAAGTTTTGTCTAGGCATAAGTACTTACCATAAGTTGCCTAAACAATTTAAGAGAATTCAATTGGTAGCCCATTGAGACCCAAATATTTTCCCCTCCTCATCTTGGTGATCATAAGCTCCATCTCTTCAATGGTGGAAGTTTCTCTAGCATTGATTGCCAATAACCACTCTTTAGACATTTGGAATCTAGTTGCACCCAAGGAGTCTAAAAGGCTTACCTCATAATCTATTGATAAGATATGTTCTAGGTCCTCAATAAAGACTTGGTGCTTCCAAAATGCTTTAGCAATACCTTTCTTACTCTCTCTTAGCACTCCATCAAGACAAACATTTTCTTCTTCCACTTGGCTTTTGAGGAGTCAAAACAAGACAGAGAGTGCAAGTCTCCTAACTTGACTTAAGTGACCCCAAGCTTCTTTAGTTGGATTGTGAAGTCTTCACATGTATAAGCTGCTTGAGCTTGAATGACATCTTTGAATACTTGTAGGAGTTGAATAAGAATGCCATCACTTGGAAATTCATCTCACCATCCCACATCCTTCTCCTCTGCAAGACCCTCCACTTGCCATAGGATTTTTCCCTTCAATAGCTCCCACCTCAAACATAATACTTAATCTTGTGGAGATTTCTTTTCTTGTAGATTTAAAGTTTCCATGGCATTAAACATTCAGTCAAAAGTGTGGAGGTCATTCATTACTTATGCATCTTAGAAATGATTTGTAGAGAACACTAAAGGGAAATGGTGTGATATCAACACTTCTCTAAACACGTTGAGGTGGCTACCCAAGACGATCCACTAGCCATCATGGATGATGTCTAGTTGATCCAAACTTGCTCCTCGCCATGAGGATTCATGATGTTGATTGTGCCATGTGAAGCCACATTTGCAAGTTTTGGCCAAATCTTAAGGATACATCAATAGGACTAGTCTTGGTTATTAATCTATCCGAAGCTACTCTTTCCTCATAAAACAAAGAACTTCCACCATATTACATGCCTTGATTGTTGTTTGTCATATTTCATTCTTCGAAAAGAATTCCATACTAACATTCCAATAGCACTTCCAGTATCTTCCACTTCTTGGCATGGCGAGAGGATACACCAATATCATGGTGAATTGTGATTGTATCATCCTGATACATGATTTGTAATAGCAAGGATGGCCTAAGTTCTCCCATAATTAGAAGTAAGCTCGATCTCTTCCCCAAGAGTCTAGATTCACCACCTTCAAATATCATGAATCCTAGTAGTTGAGACATGTTGATTTGGTTCTCTTCCACCTTAATCTCTTCCAAGCTAAGAGCATCAAGGTTGCATCTCTTCAGAACGATAATCTATTGGTCATGCTTTTTGAGAAGAAGATTCCTTAGAGGGTTCAGGTTAGTGGCTTAAGCATTTGCAGCGATGCCATGCTATTCCAAATCAATGCAATTGTCATGTTCATCCTCTAGTAGCATCATAGACATTATGGTCTAGCAAAGGCTTGTGAGTTAGCTTTTTGAGGGACACTGTGGATTTTCCCTACACTTTTCTAATTTTGTACTTATCCTTATTGGGAGGAGTGGGTGTTTCCTTCTTGCACAAAGCTTCGCTCTTGTTTGATGCTTCAACTAAAGCTCCATGCATCTAGCTACACATATAAGAGCCATGGTAGGCTTCTTTCAAACCTTGACAAAGGGCTCCATGTCTACATTAGGGGCATAGTTGCCTTGAGTCTTATCGAAAGCTTGTGGCACACTCTCATCCAATACCAAAGTCTCCTTCGCTTGATCCATCAACATCAAGCCATTGGGAGAATCCTCCCTTTTTCCCCTCAATTTTCATGTTAAGCTCCTTGGTGATGGCCTCCTACTACTAGAAGTTAATGAGTAGATGGGCATTGTATATGATTGATAGCCCCCTAGTATTAGATCAGAATATGATTGATGAACATTACTTGCCTTGAAAATATTAATATTAGTTTGTACTTTGGACACATGGGGTTGGCTTATATGGATGTTCTTAAGTTTAAGCTAGAAAGAAAGGGAGGTTGTCTTGTAGAAATGGAGTTGAACTAGTCGTCGCTTTTCAAATTCTAAACTTTATGCATTTAAACAAGTAGGTTGTTCTTTTGCTGGTGGAATTCTAACTACTTCGAAGGGGCATATGTAAAGTAATTGATGTTGAGGACGAGTTCACCGAAAGCCATTAAAGGGTCCAACTTCAAGTGCGATGTACACTTGTTTTGCGGGTGAGAGATTAGATGTCAAAGATTTCCTTGAGAGTGTTCTTTTCGTGGTAGGGGAGGGCGAGGGACGTGGAAGAAGAAGAAGAAGGAGAAGGAGAAGCACTACGGAGGGAGGTTGAAATGAGATTATTGCTTAATCGACCGACCGAGAGCATATTGCTCGAGCAATCGAGACGAGAGAGAGAGAGAGAGAGAGAGACTCCTCTCCGCTAATATAAAAGGCGACACCGACACCTACATTGACGAGAGGGAGACACCACATACGTCGTACGAGAAGCTCCTCTCTCTCTCTCTCTCTCATCCCGCACTCAAGCGTCAGCGGTGGCGTCAATTGTCAAGAGGCTGACTCTCTCTCTCTCTCAAAGATGGTGATGAGTGATGAGAGAGGGTGAGTTCGTTAGCTCTCCCTCCATACAGAGAAGGTTCAAGCGTCAACTTGTCAAGCATTCATTATACCAAAAGTAATCGGTTATCTTGACATTTGTCAATTGTTGTTTTGTTTTGGCGGGTTCGTTGACCCACATTTTGTGTGTGTGTTGGTTTTTTTTGGGGGGGTGGGGCGGCGGGGTTGCTAGGAACTTTCCCATCAGGCGACTACTTCCTAGGTGAATTGTTTCGTGGGAGATGGATGATGATGATTCATGGGACATTAGAACTCATGTCACATGGCATATCACCTTAACACAGTGGAATCAATTGTAACATACAAATCAAGGTTTGGGAAATATTTGTCAGTGGACCATACTTGAATCAACATTATAGAAATGTAACTATGCCAAAAAAATGTTTAATTAAACGAAAAGTTTAAATACAAAATTTTACCTAAGAGAGAGAGAGAGAGAGAGAGCTAGGCCCTACACATGAGAGAGAGAGGGGGAGCAGGGAGGAAGAAAATGTTTAATTAAAAAAAGACTACTCTCTTTCCTCTTTCCCCCCTCTCCATCTTTTTCTCTTTCTTCTTCTTCTCTCTCTCTCTCTCTCTCTCTCTCTCTCTCTTTCTCTCCTTTAAATTAAAAACTTTTAAAAATATTTAATTAAAAAGAAAGTTTAAATTAAAAAAGTTAATCTAATTGAGAGAGAGAGAGAGAGAGAGAGAGAGAGAACGAACCTAGGCCCTACACGTGAAAGAGAGAGAGGGGGAAGGGGGGAGGAATTTAATTAAAAAGGGAAGGGGGAAAAGAAAGAGAGAGATTATAAGTGAGAGAGGGGAGGGGGTTTTAATTTGAGAGAGAGAGAGAGAGAGAGAGAGAGAGAGAGAGAGGGGGGGGGGGGGAGGGAGGGAGGGGCTTTTAATTAAAAAGGGAAGGGAGAAGAGAAAAAGAGAGATTACACTTGAGAGAAAGGGGAGGGGAGGGGGTTTTAATTAAAAAAAGGGAGGAAATAGGTCAGGAAAGCCCTATGGAGGTTTGAGGCTTTTAGAACCTACAACCAAAATAATATAGTAATAAGATAAGATAAGATGCAACCAGGCAAAAGACTAGACACTAAGTGACACTTTTTGGAGGATGTATTTTTTAAAATTGTAACCAACTTTAGGATGAAGCAAACCTATCTTTTATGTATGTGTGTGTGTATATATATATACACATATGGGTGGACAAATATTACATTTTGTATAAAAAAAGCAAACTTACTGCATGATCAAATTGTGTCAAAGAATAGGACACTTGTTAAAACCCACATATTGTTGAAGCTATTTCTAGCTAATCTTTATAGCAAAAATAGGGTGTCCATGTCATAACAAGAGATTTGTAATTTGACCTCAAAATTTTGTATAGGACAATGTGAGTATCCCCAACACACACACACCCCCGCCCTCTTACCAAGTCTTTCACATGCCTTGATCTCCTTACTAATTCCTTGAGTTGTAGTACAAAACACTTCTACACACACACACACACACACACACACATAAGGATAGTACTTCAAGTTCTTATCATCCTAGGATCTATACCACCAAACATGTGATGCTTATGAAAATACCTAAAATAATGTTAAATTGACAACCTTGGCTATAAATAAGTAGGTTTGGAATAATAGAACCAAAATCACACATAACTTCAAGAAAATAGATCATCATCAAATACTTTATTAGGAAACTAACCTTAGCTTTAACGAGGAAGGTTTTTACGATGGACAATTAAAAAAAATGTCTGTAACAAGTCACAACAAAATAAATATCCAATGTTAGATTTTTGACATGTGACATAAGAAGTGCACTAATTGAAGTAGTTTGAATACTTAAGAGTGCTGTGATATGATATTACACTTTGTGTGAGTATGTCATTCCTTTCTTTCACACATGAGAAATTTGTCTTGACATCTTGATATCTATATTCATCACATGACATAAATTGTTGAATCTCCCTTACAACTTTGTCCTTGAAGGTAGCTATCATTGTAAAAAGTCATATAAAAGAATCCATGATTGTCATTCTTGTCATAAGTGGCTATTGAAACCTTATTACAAATGCTAGTATTATGGTGACCAAAATTGAATTTGTTTAATATCACATGCTCCAAAATTTAATTAAGCCACATGTTTATGAAAAATACAATGATCATTTTCATGAAAGGGCGATCAATCCGAGTAATGAAAATAAACATTATTTAATGTGAGAAATACAATGATCATTTTCATGAAGGGGCGATCAATCCTAGTAATGAAAATAAACATTATTTAATGTGAGAAATTATTCCATCGTGGGAAAAACAAACGTAGGTCAAACATAAAATGATCAATCGTATATTTACACATTACTCCTAAGCACATTGAAATCTCATATCGAATTCATTTCCAACATCAATCCACAAAATGTTTTAGTGCGATGATCTAGAAAAGGGATCATGATGACATGCTTACGCTTTTTTTATCTCATCATGATAATGCATTATTAACAATGAGATTTTACTTTAATAATGTTAAAATTAGCATTAACAAAGTAAAATGGGCTATATCAATGTACTAGGCATGTTTCATATCTTGAAGGGCCTATCAAGCTTTTGTCTTTTCTTGGCATGCCCATTGGGCTATTACATAAGCTCGATGGAATACGAGACATGGACGAAAACCCCTATAAGTAGAGGAGCTCAACCGTATTTATATAATTTTAAATTGTGGAGAGAGTCTCTTGGGGAGTGCACCCTTCTTTGGTGAATAAATATATTGCAAGACAAAACCCAAAGAGCATTTTATCGATTGAGTGGATCATTTTGAGAATCTTTCAATAAGACAAGTTTCAGTCTTTGCATATAGATACTTAAAAACAAAGAACCAAAGCATGTGATAGACAAGATTGACTTGCTAGTTCTAGTGTGAACAAAAGGTAATCCTTGACTATTTGCTAGTCTTGGTTCTTGTTTTTGAAGAGACATTGGGACAAAGTACTTTATATCTTGGATATTTGGTCCTTTGATTAGCTCCATTTATCCTAGAGATGAATTATTGCATTAGATAGTAGTAATAAAATGCATGTGATCTTTTTTAAATGGACGGACATCCTAGCTTAAGCAATGCTTGTTCATGTTTGGTGTTGTTTAGTACTAATTGAACTATGTTTTTTAGTACTAATTGAACTATGCTGTCCCTTATTGGGCAAAATTAATTCATTAGCATCTATTAGTCAATTGTTTTAGTATGTGTTTTAATATCATGCTTATTTCTTGCAAGTTAAATTTAATTTTATCATTTTATTTACAAATTCCCAGGCCTTGAATTACATTATGGTCAAAGCTTGTATGCATAAAAGTATAGTTGCTTATACAATATAAATATGTGTACATACAGAGATGCTAGTGTATGTTTATAAGGTGTAAAAACTAGTAGATAATATTTGCATATTTACTTGTGTATTTTACAATCATTTCATATTACATGCATTAGTTATTTATTAAAATTAAATAAAAGATTTGAAAACAAATCATGCTACACTTGCAAAGCATTGATTGATTACAAATTTTTACTTCAATTTACCAAATGAGTAGTATGTGTTTATAGTTGTTGAAATAATGTAATGATAGCATTTACATGTGAGTATATATATTTTGATTTAGAATTGCACTTAATTTTTTATATTTATGGTTACAGTTGATTGATTGTTCCATGGACTATTATATTGCTTGTTTGGCTATTTTGTACTATTATGAATATTCAATGTGGCTAATAGCATTATACATCATATCACTTATTATCTCAATATGCATTGTAGAGAATATGACAACATGAATATGGAAGCTTTCCAATATGACATGTACTTCTTTCTTTGACCATTATAATGTTGGCCTTTAAGTGAGTGGTTGTTGGGGTAAAGGCCAAAGGCCAATAACTATAGGTGGGTACCCCTTGTATAAGTGAGAGGTTGTTGGGGTAAAAGCCAATTGCCAATAGTTGTAGGTGGGTACCTCTTGTATAAGCACACACTATACAATTGTATATAAGGAAAGATAATAAAGAATATGATTACAATTAATTATGCCCACTAAACTGTGTGTGTGCTTCTCTCTCTCAACCCTCTTACATTCCATAGCTTCTACCTCGCATCCCACCATTGCTTTCCTCTCAGTCTATTCAAAATAATGCCAACGACACAACAAATCAATAAGAGGGCTATTTCCATAGTCTATTAAGGGATTACGAATGAGGATCTTTACAAAGCCTTTTTACTAATTACAATCTAGTTTGAGAAAATCTTTTCGGTGGTATATTCAAAGAAGATAAAAAAACATGCTATGTGACATGTCTTTGAGGATTTGGCTATATCCACATCCATACATGATTGCATTTTATTTTGTGGATCACACTAGAATGTTGAAGAGTGCCCTATTTGTTCGAAGGAAAGATATGGATTAATATCAAATGTGTATATGTGCCCCAAAAGTTTTGCAACATCCCCCCATCCTTCCTAATATATGGCGTATGTTCACATGTAAATTCATTAGAGAGCTCATGAGATGGTGTGTCCCTCATTGATCAAAGTGATGGAAAATGGAATGTTCTTATAGACATATTATGATGGAAGCATATTGAAGACATGTGGCCAACCTTCAAGGAAGAATCTTGAAGGCTTGGATTGAGTATGGAATCAAGAGTAACTCATATACTATATGACTAATGGTGTTAGTGAACTATCAATCCCACCCTTATCAATAAAGAAAGGGTATTCTACATTATCTCTTCTAATACCAAGGAGGCACAAAGCTAGGAACATGGTTGTGTACCTTGAGCCCTTGATTGATGATTTATAGATACTTTGTAGAGCTGTTGAGGTGTATGACATATGTCGACCTCCATCATCACGATACTTTACATTAAAAGACATCTTGATAAGATCTTGAATGTATATGCTTATCTTTTAGACTTACCTTGCTACATCTATGTATATGTTGTTTGGATGTCTCTATATCAAGCTATCTTGCATGCCCCATTTCTAATCCTTCATTAGTTTATTCAAGGAGGAGAGCTTGAAGCTCGGGTAAGTTACTATGTATAAATCCTAGGCATCATGTGCATTCAAAGCATGTTTTAGGTATCCCTATGTAACCTATTTTGTAAAATTTTCTTGACCCTTATGTGCCTTTTTGGCAATATTTATAAATCCCTTACTCTGAGTTTTATTTTTTAAGTAAATAATTTAATAGATCCCTATGTAATAGAATAGATACAAGATACTACAATATAGAATTCACCACAAAGCAACTCCCAATGGTTCATAAAAATCTCTTAATAGTTCTAGTGACTATGAAAATATCATCGTAATATATGACATCCAAATGTAGATTTTAAAATTTTATCAATAAAAGTAAGATTTTAAAATAATTTCTAGATAGAGACATCAGGTATATAACTAGAGCATGCAATTCTCAACCTAGAACTAGCTAGCAAAGGGCATTCACGTTAGTATCTTTACGGCTAGCATTACCTAAAGCTATGATGCACAATTACTAGGAAGCTAGACTAGCCCAAAGTTAGTCTTAGAGGTCTTTAATAAAAATATGCAAAAACAAATACTTTGATCATCCTATTACTATCTTTGGGCTCACTTACATTGCAATATTGATCTTGATGTTGCACTATTATGGTGGTAGCAGGGTTCTAGGAAGGTATATCATTATATCTGTTGTATCTAGTTCATCTCAAAATATCCTCTCCACCATTTCTCTTTTCTAGATCAAAGGCATATTTGTCGCACGCACACACACACACACACACACACACACATCTCTCTCTCTCTCTCTCTCTCTCTCTCTCTCTCTCTCTCTCTCTCTCTCTCTCTCTCTCTCTCTCTCTCTCGGAGATGACAAGAGATAAATGCTACTCAATCCATAATTCAAGCAACACAATAAAGCCACACTTCATTTGTAACTCAAGGAGGTAGGTGCATTAAAAGAAAAAACATGTTGTATTTCGATAGACCACAAGTAAATTCTAGAATAATCCATATAATTGATTTTTGCATTTGTAGAATACTTATTTTGTGTTCCTTTATAAAGTAAATATAGCTATACAAAAAATGTGAATATACAAAATACACACGATGATTCAATGAAAAATATGGTTTTTTATTTTTGCATTTATACAAAAACTATTTTGTATTCCTTTACAAAGTAGATATAGCTATACAAAAAATATGATATACAAATTTTTTCTCCAATCCATGAGTGTGTTGTACTCAACACCTTGGCATTTTCAAAGCTAGAGTCCATGCTGATTCTGACATGCATAGATGCATCACCATGATCCACTATTCGCATTCGTGACGCAGAAATACAAATATAAAACATTAACATGAAGGAAAATGCCAAAAAATCACTCTATAAGACTTTTTTCTTTCACTCAATTTACATAGCAAATAATACTTTTAAAAAAATATTCGTTTACCTATCCTCAATGGTCATTTACGAATTCATTGAAGATCTTCCAATCATTTTCATCAAGCTCATATTTGTTATTATTATAATCATATGTGAGGTTTGCAAGAGCAATAATACTTTCAATATCTATCATATCAAGGTCTGTCAAATCATATGTAAAGCTCCGTGTTCCCTTTGATTTTTGATACCATCCAAGTTGAACCTCCACTCCTAAGAGCCTATCTAGGAGGCTAAACCCCCTCTTGTATTCCACATAGGCAACACCAACTTTTCTTCTCATCTTTTGAACTCATCCAAAGTACCATACACTTTGGCTTTTATTTTTTAAAATACTTTTGGAAGATCTTATCAATGGCCTTACGATCTTCCCATTGGTATTCTCTTCTTGGAAAAACAAAGCATAATCTAAACCAATGCCAAATAGATTGTCATTTGTTTGAGTATGATGTTTCTCCTCCTTACTATAGTATACTCCTTGTCACACCCTTGTAAGTCTATCTTTGGACAATGTGGGATTGCCATTAAGTTGACTTACCAATGTTGATTTAAAAAGAAGCCTATTATTGTCAAGCTCAACTACTAGATTTACTTTGTTCTTTTCATCTAACAAAGAATCTACTACATGTCTTATCTCACTTGTGGATACATCCTCCTCTGAATCCACTCCATCATTTGTAGGAGCTGAAAATTCCTCACCTATATCGAAATCTTGGAAATTTGAACTAGTGTAAGCATTAAAACAACCTTCGGACCAAGGCTCCAACCACCATTACTTATCCTCTTTACCTTTTGGTTTCATTTGTAAACTCTCACAAATGTGGTGAGAACTTTGTAATCCCCTTTTCAAGGCATCAATTATCTTCTCATAAGTCAAAACACATCTATAATCACCTAAATCTGCTTCTTCCATGGTCTCCTTGAGATTCAACTCTCTCTATACATGATATTGTTTCTTATGGGCATGTGTAAATTTCACACTATTCTCCTTGCACTCAAAATATGAAAGCCTATTCAAGATCCCTACACTATGTAGCATGCCCATCAAATCATAAGTGCACTCTTGCCCAACTATGCTCCCACCTTTGCTGAAGAAGATTTCAATTGCATCAGAACTAGTCAAATGTATTGGAAGCATCTTATTTGAATGAAAGTCTTTAAAATATTTTATGAGCAGTACAACAAAGTGGCATGAGAGTTGTACATCTACGAATGCCTCCTTACTAATAATTGTTTTTGACAATGTATATGTGGCATGTTTCATAATCCAAGATCTCCAAACTTGAAAAAAGAATGCCCCTTTGCTGCTAAATAGACTCTCTCCACCAAGTTGAAGTGTGGAGACAAGAAAATATCAATGTAGTCTCCTACAATTTCAAGGTAAGCTTGTGTTCCCACCATGCTTCTCTATTTTCTATGTTTTCCATTATTTGCTAGCTCCCCCACATTCTTTGCGATGCAGCCCAATTTTGATGATCATCTCGCTTGATATCAGCTTCCTTGAGCATATGCTTGTTGACTGAAAAGGAATCATAAACAATGGCAACATGATTCAAGGTAACCCAAACATCACAAAGAGCTAGTTGATGCTTTGGTTTGTCAAGAAAATTGACAAGCTTTTTTCCATTATGTATAAAATCTTGATCATGTAGACCCAAAACCTCTCCATTTGATAATTTTACTGAGAGAGACCATCCATCCCATTCGATCTTGTATCTGGTACCATGTTTATGAACATAATCAGCTAACATTAGTTTTCTTCATTGACTATTGCCATTTGATGCATGTCCAATAATAGGGCCTCAAGGCAAGCTTCTCATCCCACAATATTGAGATTTCACTCCATTGTTTTGGACAAAACTTGCATCAAATCGATTGCATGTGCAATGAATAGCCACAACTAAGTGTGGAAGTGCTTCATGAAGTGGATTTGCAACAAAGACTCTTGCATAACTACCAATGATACAAGTCTCAAAAGCATCAACAATTACATCATAGGCTGCTTTTCCTTCTCCAACTTTAATCATGCATGAAGTCCTGCAATCATGGTCTAAGGACTTGTATCCATCAACCCAATAAGCATATCATCTTTAGGGTTCCAATCGAAACAACAAATGTCATAAAATTTGAAACTTGATCGAGAATATTTTTTACGAGCCCAAAAAATAAATTTTGCTATATGTTTACCTTATTCGCTTCTTTATGGTACTCTCATCTTCCACCAAAATAAAGGGAATCTTTCCTGCAATGCCATGTTTTTCTTTCTCCTTCTGATATATTTTAGCAATGGCATCAAAAATATATCCATGTATACCATGTATGAAGTGGGTGGCTTGCCTATGGCCTCTCTTTGCCGTTGAGAGTGAAGGGCCATTGAGGTTAGTAGTGAGGAAATCATGCAACCTTGGTCCACCCCACATCTTTACAACCTCAAACAAAGCTTTGGTATTTGAACTATATCCTTGGCCTCCCTTTGGTCGTAACATATTTGTAGCTATGTCTTGCAAGAAGTTCCATAGAGCAGGTTTTCCACAAAATTTTTCCAATCTATGGGCTTCTATTATATTGTTACAAAATCCCTTTACATCTCTTTGATTAAGAGACCCCATGTTGGCTTCATGTAAGCTCCTTAGTTTCACTAAAAGAGCTGCAAGCCGAAGCTTATACTTGCATAGTTTAAAAGTGAGTTCTCTTATATGCTTTTTGGCAACAAGTTTTGTTTGTTTGAGCTCCTATCTAGTGAGATAATCTAATCTTCTGCCAGATTTGGTTCCCCTATCTCGTCTCTTCTCTTGGGCTAAGTTCTCCCTATATACTCTCATCCTAAAGTCAAAAAGCTTAGATACACCTTTGCAATGAGCACAAGAGAAGTTTGTGAATGGTTGCCCACTATTTGATGTCAAGATTGTGGGAGAGAAGGAAGGAGTCTCATTTGTAGCTTTCTTGCTTGCACAATGGGAGAATACACACAAAGGTGGAGGCTGAAAACAGTTTTCCTCTTCTTAATTTTGTAAGCCAAAAAGAACTCTAGTACATAGAAATAGAAGAACCCTATATGTGGATCTCAAACCAAACTCAACTAACTAAGGTGGCATACTAACTAAGCCATGAACTAGAGTAGATAAGGATAGCTGTTATCTAGCTATTATTCATGGGCGGTGTACCAACCGCATCTGGCAACTGACAAGTCGGTGACATAAATGCACAACGGTCACCCTGGCATATCACGAGTAGAGCTCGATATCTCAACACTCCCCCTCGAGCTCAATCCCAATTCCTGCACACCAAGCAGGTCTCTGAACTTGTGCAGCTTCTTTGGGCCCAATGCCTTCGTGAATATGTCAGCTACCTGATCCTCTATGCTGACATAAACTAGATCAATAAGACCTAGTAAAACCCTCTCCCGCACATAGTGATAATGCACCTCAATGTGCTTTGTTCTAGCATGATAGACTGGGTTATTTGCCAAGTGTATACTACTCATGTTGTCACAATAAATGACAACTGGCCCATCTGTAGACTGATGCATGTATCCAAGCTACCTCACATGCAGCCATTGCTGCACCCCTATACTCAGCCTCTGTGCTCGACAAGGCAACTGTAGGCTGTTTCTTGCTGCTCCAAGTGACTGCAGCACTCCCAAAACAGAACACATATCCACTGGTAGATTGTCTATCAGAAATACTACCAGCCCAATCAGCATCAGTGTATCCATACAACTGTATCTGAACCCCAGTCTCATAAAGTAGTCCATACTGCAATGTGGACTTCACATACCTGAGTATGCGTCTAGCTGCATCCAAATGCGGTTTCCTTGGAGCCTGCATAAACTGACTTACCAATCCAACAGCATAGCTCAAATCTGGCCTAGTAATAGTCATATAAATCAAACTTCCTACTATGCAGCTGTACATAGTAGGGTCTTCCAGAAGCTCACCTGCATCTGCACTCAGCTTCACATTCTACTCCAAAGGAACTGAAATAGGCTTACAGCCTGTCATCCCATATTTGGACAGCATGTCCAATCCATACTGCCTCTACAAGAGCTGTATTCCACTTGGTGATCTAATCACCTCGATGCCCAAGAAATAACGTAGCTCTCCCAAATCCTTCATCTCAAACTTCTGCTTCAATAGCATTTTCACATGAAGGATATCTTCATCACTGTCACCTGTCATAATCAAATCATCAACATAAATGACAAGTAGCATAATACCTTTCTCTGTTTTTCTCACATAAAGTGAGAAATCTACCTTGGAAATCTGAAAGCCAATAGTGACAAGATACTGTCCTATCTTGTCAGATCATGCTCTAGGTGCTTGCTTCAAGCCATACAATGCTTTCTTCAACCTGCAAACAAACTCAGGATGAACAGCATGCACATAACCTAGTGGCTGCTCCATATATAGCTCTTCTTGCAAATCACCATGCAAGAAGGCATTCTTTACATCCATCTGATGTAAAGACCGTTCCTTTTGATGCAGCCATAGCAATGACTGCTCTTACGGTTGCCATCCTTGCAACCGGACTGAATGTTTCTTCATAATCGATGCCATATGTTTGTGCATATCCCTTGACTACTAATCTTGCCTTGTATCTATTCACAGAACCATTTGCATTGTGTTTCACCTTATAAACCCACTTATAACCAATTGCATGCTTATCTTTAGGCAAAGGTACCAATTCCTATGTAGCATTTGCTTCCAAGGCATCCATGGCTTTCTCCCATTTTTCTTTTCCCATGGCTTGCTCAAAAGAAGTGGGTTCTGGTTCCTGTATCACTTTGACCATATATGCATAGTGAATGGCTGTAAATCCATCGTATTTCAGCCTATCCACAGGATACCTAGCTCTGGTAGACCTGCGCAAAGTAGGTTCACTCCTAGGTGCTCTCAAAACATCCGTGGTCTTTCTTACTCTAGGTGTAACAATAGAAGGAATATCCAACTCATCATCAATGCTCTGTTCTGAGCCACTGGATTCACCATCCACATACGAGTGACCTGCATTCACATCAAACATGGGCTGATCTACCTTCTCTTTTCCTTTTCGTGATACCTACATACCACTATCTGCATTGCTTTGAGAAGATTCTCCTGATCTCAATCTGCTTGTCCATGCCGAAGAATGTGAACCACTGCTAGAGGACGCTCCAAGTCCACTGATATCTTGTGACTGCTGCTGTGAATTCTATACAACATTACCATTTTGTGCATCTACATTATCAATCACATTTACTGGTTCATACCAGCTACTCATCTCATAAAAAACAACATCTCTGCTCACTGTAAACTTACGAGTAGAAGGGTTATAGCATCTATTGTTGAGAATCTGCCAATCACACCCTATGTATGCCCCTTTGTATGGAACAACTAGGCTAGGAAGATGCAGTTCATTCTAGGAAGAGAGACAGATCCCATAGGCACAGTGATGAAATGTGCTACCAAGCAATTCTATATAATGATGTACTTGACTATCACTTTCATATGATGATAATGCAATAGTACTTGTCTCTTTCTGTCAAGTCTCTGTGTCATTGTCAGTCTTACACAAGATTGTGTTTATGTGTTCAAGTCTCAATCTTGAAACCTAATTCACTTGTGTAACAGTTGTCTTCTTTGTCAATGTCAACATGAGTAGTATCTTCATCTTCCATCCTCCATAGCTTCCGCCTTTGCCATGCTCTAGATCCCGCATTTCTTACATGGTATCAGAGCCCAGTTGGGCATGGCATTGCTTCTCTAGCCTCTCTTGATTTCTCACAACCTCAATCTAGCTCAATGTCAGCTCATGACTCCATTTTTCAACTTGACCTTCATCTTGAACTGTTGTCTGCCATAGCCAGGACTGCACCCTGCCTCCTTGGAGCTTCTTGATATTCTTCCACACTCAATATTTTGACCCGCTTTCTTCTAGAGATATCTTGCCTAGGTCAGAGCGCAACCTCCTATTACATCACAATTCAACATTGCGCACAACAAACGGCAGCATTGCGGAAATTTGAGCTTGTTGTAATTTCTGCGCCTGTTTCAGTCAGTACATAGATTCTCTCTCCACGCTGCGTGATTCATCCTGCAACCATAGGGCATTTAAAGGTTGACCCATGAACCTACTCCTCCCTGAATATCGCGCGTGATCATTGCGTCTACGAGATGTGCAGGTCGAAAATCAGTCGGGAGTTGTAATCCCTAAAAGCTCCACCATAGCTATTTTCTTTCAAGCTCATAAAACCTTTTTTTTTTCTCAATCATGCTACTTGGATCACCCTACTGACATCCAAATTCACTGATTTAGTCAGTGCCACACATCAAGGAGGGGAAGTTCTTGGAGATCCTTGGATATTTTCAAAGATTGGAAGACCAAGCATTCAAACAACCACATCAAGCTCCTCTTCCAACTCATCCTTCTCACTCTTCTCACTCAACTGAAGGTTTGCTAATCTGATCTGAGTATTTACTCAGTGTTCAGCAAGATTTTACCAGCAAGGAGGGGACTCAAATAACGGGTTCATCAAGAATCACCATCTTCAACTCTAGTATCCCTTGATACTTAAGAGTGTTGATTTAACACTATCTTTACTTGTGTTTTTTGACACATTGAAGATAAATTTGGTTGCCACTTACTCAAGATTTGAAGCAGATTCTTGGTCATATCTATGATAACCAAGAAGATTTATATGTGGATACACTTTATGAAAAGTAACATGACTTATCTACACTACATAGAAGATTTTTGTGATCTACTTGCAGAGAGACATGGAGTTGCTCATACTAAAGTGCAATCAATGATTCCATCTAAAGTTTTTGAAGACACTCCAGTTACCTTGGCCATCATGAAGAATGAGATGTCTTTGCTTGAGGGGGACAAAGACATGGACATGAAGACTAAAGCTGCAAGCAAAGTCCATGGGGAACCAGACTAGGAAGACCATAAGATCAAAGAGCAAAGGAAGAAGGACAATAAGAAGATAAGCTATGAAGATCAAAAGACCACATCATTCAAAGCTGAAGAACCAAATATGAAAGACAAGAAGATTTTCCATGCTAACAAAGAGAAATCATATGCTGAAAAAGACCACAAGGGCCTATCGGTCCTTGTCTCTCATTTTCTGTTTTAAAAGCATTGTACCTGCCTTAATGTTCCTTTCATAAGCTTGAAAAAAAAACTCCTCATGTCGCCTTGTACTACAACCTCTGTACACTTTGTGAGGCCCTTGTTACAGCCTCTGGATGTCCACATGTTTATGGTACCCACACTTAGCCTTTTCTGCGACAGCCTCTAGTGTTTTGCCATGTTTGTGGTATGCCCACACTTTGCAGGTGCTGCTCTCACTAAAGCCTCTACAGACTTTGTACTTTCAGGTTGTGATTGAGGAGGGGTGTTGAGAATCTGCCAATCACACCCTATGTATGCCCCTTTGTATGGAACAACTAGGCTAGGAAGATGCAGTTCATTCTAGGAAGAGAGACAGATCCCACAGGCACAGTGATGAAATGTGCTACCAAGCAATCCTATATAATGATGTACTTGACTATCACTTTCATATGATGATAATGCAATAGTACTTGTCTCTTTCTGTCAAGTCTCTGTGTCATTGTCAGTCTTACACAAGATTGTGTTTATGAGTTCAAGTCTCAATCTTAAAAAACCTAATTCACTTGTGTAACCGTTGTCTTCTTTGTCAATGTCAACATGAGTAGTATCTTCGTCTTCCATCCTCCATAGCTTCCGCCTTTGCCATGCTCTAGATCCCGCATTTCTTACATCTATACCCTTTTTGCTGCAGAGAGTAACCAATAAAGATGCACTTCTCAGCTTTTGGATCCAACTTGGATCTCAACTCATCTGGCACACATGGACATAGACAATGCAACCAAAAATCTTCAAATGAGAAATATCTGGTTTCGTACCAGTATACCTCTCCTCTGGAGTCATGCCATGTATTGTTGCAGTGGGAGTCCTGTTCATTATGTAGACTGTTGTAGCAACTGCTTCAGCCCAGTAAAAATCTGGCAAGTCTTTTTCGTTGAGCATGGCACGAGATACCTCTCCAATATGCTTGTTTTTCCTTTTTGCAATTCCATTTTGTTGTGGGGTATGACTGCATGAATATTGCTGCTTTATGCCATGCTCCTGCAGGAACCTTGCAAACTCATTTGAGAGGTACTCTCCCCCTCCATCTGACCTTAGGCATTTTATTTGTAGGCATGTTTCTTTTTCAACCATAGCTTTAAGAGTTTTGAAATGCCCAAACACTTCACTTTTCTTATTCATAAAATACACCCAAACTTTTCTGCTATAGTCATCAATAAAAGTGACAAAATAATGACAGCCTCCAAGAGATGCAGCTTTAGTAGTCCACACATCAGAGTGGATTAATTCCAATTGCTTCTTACTCTCTTGAACATGTCTAGGAAATGGTTTCCTTGCCTGTTTTCCAAAGTGACAGGCTTCACATACCTTATGCATTTCTGCAACCTTGAATTTAGGCAATCCTCCAACAATATTTTGGGCCTACATTGATTTAAGTCGCTGTACATTAACATGACCAATGCGTTTATGCCAGATATCAATATCTGCAACTACACCGGTCCCATGTGCAAACATTGCTACACTCAATTCAGGCATGCCTACATCCAATGCAAACATTATGCCCTTCTTCTTTCCTTTTGCTATCAAGCGACCTTTATTTTTCATATCCTCAACAAAGCATCCATGAGGATTAAATCTGACATGCAAGCCCTACTCAACCATTTGACCAATAGAAATCAGATTCTTGGTGATATTCGGGACATGAAATACATCTGACAGGTATTTCTTTTTGCCATCCTGCATAGACAAAGGAAATTTTCCAATCTGCACAATATGATGTGCAGTATCATCACCAGTCTCCACAAATCCTGGTTTTTCCATTTTTCTTACATCCTGCATCCATTCTGCATGACTTGTCATGTGGTTTGATGCACCTGAGTCAACATACCACACTTCGTTTCTTTCTTCTGCACTTGTCACAGAATTGTTCATGTGCTGCACCATAAACAAATGCTCATTTCTGTCATCACCTTGTCTACTAGAAGATGCATAATTTTCTTGTTGCAATTTTCCATTCATGATGTCATTCCTGCTTTTTATAGCAGTCTTTAGCCATATGACCCATTTTACCACAGTAGTAGCATTCAAAATTACTGTTTGCATTTTGGCCTCTTTGCCATCCACCATGACCTCTTTGGCTCCCCCTGCCTCTAGAGTTACCACGTCCTCCTCCATAGGACTGGTTTTCTTGAGTTTGCTGCATATTCTGATTTCTACCACGGCCTCCAGATCGGCCTCCTCTACCTGTGCCTCTACCTCTTCCAGCATTTGAGTAGAAGACAGCTTCTTTTGAAGTTCCTCCTGAAGAAGATGCACCACCATTTCTCAGCTCCTCAGAAATTAGAAGAGCAATTAACTCCTCAAAATCAGGAAATCTTTCACGAACTGAAATGGATGTCTAAAACTGTGCATAATCCTTTCCTAGACCATTCAAGGTCACAGAAAATAAATCATCATCTTCCACTGGCGACCCAATGGAAGCAAGTGCATCTGCAATCTTCTTCACTTTCATGTGGTAGTCATTGATGCTCATACTTTCTCTTTGCACATTATGCAACTCTTGCTTGAGCTGCATTTTCTTGGCTTGCGTATTTGTGCTATACATTTTTGACAAAGTATCCCATGCCTCCTTTGGCGTACTTGCATCCTGAATATGCACAATCATAGAGTTTGAAATACTGATTGACAGCCAGTACATAACTTTCCTGGCTCTCTCATGCCATGCTTTAAATACCTGCATTTGCTGTTGATTGGGAACATTAGGAAGAACTGGTTCTTCTTCATTTCCTGCAACAAATTCCCAATATCCTTTTTCCATAAGGAAATTCGTCATTCTAAACTTCCATGCCTGGAAGTTGTTCTTGTTAAGCTTTTCAGTTACAATCTGTGAAAGAGAATCAGACGCCATTACAAAACACTGCAAAAAATTCGGTCACTGCAAAAAACACAGCTTCACCCTCACAAGGGCAAATCTGCAAAACTGGCGAAAGTGTTATTTGACCACACAGTCACTTCCTAGTGATGATTTTGCATAAACAGGAACCAAGGATGATTCTGAAACTCCCAATGTCTCTGCACACAAGCATACGATGCAATTTCTACAGTAACTTTTCATTGACCTGTAGAACAGTGGTCGCACAACATAAAATAGGGTCTTTTCCTGAGTGCGTGCAGAAAACTTCCACCTCCAAAACAGGCCCCGAAATGGCCTCAAATAAAAAAAACAGGGTCACCAAGGGCTAAACCCCTCTCCCGTAGCATATACTGCCCTCTTGCTTCACCGCGAAGGGCGTCTCAACCTGAGACAATGCACTCTTGCAATTTTCGGCTATGCTACCTGCAGAGATCTGCTCCCAAAACAGAAAATGAAAGCAACACTGCTCCTCTTACCAGAACACCGCAAACTTGGTTTACTTTCTTGAGCTCCTTACCACGAACAAGGCTCTGATACCATGTCAAGATTGTGGGAGAGAAGGAAGGAGTCTCACTTGTAGCTTTCTTACTTGCACAATGGGAGAATACACATAAAGGTGGAGGCTGAAAATAGTTTTCCTCTTCTTAGTTTTGTAAGCCAAAAAGAACTCTAGTACATAGAAATAGAAGAACCCTATATGTGGGTCTCAAACCAAACTCAACTAACTAAGGTGGCATACTAACTGAGCCACAAACTAGAGTAGATAAGGATAGCTGTCATCTAGCTATTATTCATGGGTGGTGTACCAACCGCATCTGCAACTAACAAGTCGGTGACATAAGTGCACAACGGTCACCCTGGCATATCACGAGTGGAGCTTGATATCTCAACATTTGAAATATGTGGACAATTAATGTGACTAAAGCAACAATCTATTTGAAAGCATGTATTTTCATAATTTAGATTTGCCATGGTAAAAGGCTTTGAAAACCAAAGTTTGCCACTACATTGATCATCTAATAAAGATTTCACATTGATACTCTTCTTGCTCACCTCAATTATGTGACTCCATAAACCCCAACATAACGTTTAAACTTACCAATGAATTTTCATAATCTTCATGGTCATTTAGAGATGAGACCAATGGATCACCCTGAGTTGAATTTCTAGCCTTTGTAGAGATCCATGAACTTGCTAACAGATGTTTCTTTTAGATCATGCACTATACCCTTTCGAGGAAGTCCACACAATCCTATTAGCAATGGCTTGGATTTTTCCTCCTCCTTCAAAAATGCCTTGTGTGCAATATTGATTTTGTATGCTCTATCAAAATTGTATATATGTTAGACCTTGAAGGACACAAATGTAGCCATGTGTCATCGTACTTGCACCTTACACAAGCAAATCTTTTGTCTTTGAAGTCATGTAACGCAGCTTCAATGACCTCACAATCCCAATCTACATGAAAATGAGACTTATATTATATAAGGAGTTTGATATTAAAAAGGCTCATCTAATGCACAGCCTATTTTTCAATAGAAAGAACTGCATATATAAACCTCATATAAACTCAAACGAAGAAAAAAGATAATACCATCATGTTTCTCCATGTAATAATGTAACTTCTCTATTGAAGTCTCTATTTAATTCTTATCATCTAGCTCTTGATCAACTACATTATATTGTATATCCACTTTTGTAAGCCCTCGAAACATAAGATAATTTTTTTCATGACATTTATTTTGCATGATGTGTGTCCTCATGAAGTTAGAAAGACAAGTATATGCACCATGCTTCCCTTCCATTGAGCGCTTCCCATATGACGAGCTACATTTGTTACACCAAATGCGAACTCGAGATTCTCCATTGATATCTTCGCTGTGTAATTCAAACCTATCATCCCTTGAGATTGTTGATTGTTTTAACTTTAGCCTTATTCTATTGCATTCATGTTTCCAAGTCTCGAGAATACTTGGACTTAACAATTTGGTTTTTAGCTTTGAAGTGAGATTTCTTAAAGCTTCATTTTGATCCTCTACAACTTGTTCTAAACAGTGTTGCTTATTTGGAGAACATGGTTCATTCGTCACACTAGTACACCTCTTGATGCAAACTTGAAGATTATCACTAAGGGTCCACTACTCCTCTTGTTGCTTTTTAATCATATAATTGTCATCAATGAAGTTAAAAGATCCATCTATGAGCTCATCTCACCTTCAATTTTTTCACAAATTTGAGCAAAGGCAGGTTTCGATCCATCTTTTGTTAGTCTCACAAGACTAGATTTTCTTGAGTATCATCAAATATTACTTGAATCTTGTAAAAAGCTCCCATGAAATCCAAATGAAAAATCACTTATTCAATTGTAAAACTTGCATTCAACATTAAAAGATTGTTACGAAAGTATATCTTAATTGAACGAGAAAATATGCTATTTTTAAGTGTTATCTTTATAAATTATATAGTGGAAAGCATTGTGAAAAGATCATGGATCTAAAATCTAATTATCAAGATGTGATTAATAATAGTAAACTTCATATATGAGTCAAATGACTTGAAGCAATCCACACAAATATTACTCCAGCATGTAGAGCATTTACATTCTATGTGATGGCATGGAGATGGAGTATGATGCTCATGAGATCGCATTATATATTATAAATTACAGATTGCATTCCATATTACAAATCACAAGCCTATTCCATAGAGTTTTACAAAAAATATGATCTATTTCGAGGCATCTTTGGATCCATGAGTCATAGAGACTAGTAAAACAAGATTAGATGCTTTACAAAATATGGGAAGAGATTGCAAGATGCGGATTATATAGAAAGGGTGAGCTAGGATAGGGCCAAGCTCTACGAGCAGTCTTTGTGTCTTTGTAGGATTAGTGCCACACTTTGTCCTCAAAAATTCATCAAGATCTGCAAATGACACTTGCATGATGGCCCTATCATTTGCCAACATGCGATCCCTTACCTTGAACTCTGTTAGGTGCATGATCTCTTTATGCATGCTCCCTATGTAACCACAAGCATTGGCCTAAGCACCAAAACTCAACGAGGTAGATGATAAGCCAACCAATTGCATACACATCTGACTCCTTACCATATGTGCAGACTGGCATAGTGGGTCATAGATCTCGGGTGCAATCCATGGCCTTCTTTTCCTCTCCAATGATCCTTCCGTCTACATTCATCTATAATGTGCATGGGATCATCTACACCCCCACATTGCTAGTTGAGGGCTGGTCTTGTCATACTAGAAATAAGCATTAGACCCCAATCTATGATACCAATCCTAGGGGTGCTATCTCTAGAAGTCCAATACCATATTGCCAGCATGAAAATCTAAATGGATGACACCCGCACTATGCATGGACTTTATCCCATCTACCAATGCATGAAAAATGTTTTGATGACACCCATAATTCTAGCCATCTCCTCTACATTGGGCACCATGTCAAGGCCAGGTCTGAATCCCATTGAGGGCTTGTGCAAATGCTCGATTATTCTTCTGTATTTACATTCTTGAAAAGGACCCCACATCAATATATCATTCAGTGTACCACCATTGAAGAAGGGAAATATTGTAACCCAAGGGGACTCACAATGCATTGCACAATTGCATTAACTTTCTGCATCCCACACTCCACTTGAAATTGTTATAGTTTAGTGTTGTTGGAGTCCTTGTACATTTTAGCGAAATATACTAAATTTGAAGGAAAATAGCTAATATTGTCTATGGTAGCTTCAACACACTGTCCGAAGGCCCCTTGGCCAATAACTCTCCTTGGCTTGATAGCATCAAAGGGAATGCCAATTGTTGGTGCACATTGGTGATTCCTCAATGTGTGCAATATAGTCCTTGCCCTTGACAAATCACCTTGTTGCTTGGTGGGATCGAAACTAGGACTTGCACGTATGGTGGTCTTAAGACGCTTTGGCAAAGAAATTACACAAGACAAGTCCTTTGCCCTCTTTGTGCATGCTACCTCCTCTCTCCACTTTGTGTTCCATAAGGCTAGCTTCTCCTTTGATGTAGACATTGGTGCTATATCTTTAAGATATTCTAGCATCTTGGGTGCATTTCCAAGTAGTGTGTGAAAAAGATGCAAAATTTTCTCTAAATCCTAGAGCACATAATTGACTAAGTGTAAAAGCCCTTGTTGCTGCAACATTATATGCATGGTTGCACATGCCTTGTTGCAAAAGATGACAAAAGCAACATCATTACTATTAACAAAGGATATTTGATGTTCTGTGCAAGATGATATGGCCTCTATCAAGCAAATACGGAGAGCTTTGGCAATGTTGAGGGCCATTGTAAATCATAAACTGTTCACAATAAAGAACGACAAGCATATAAGCATGATAACGAAGGCTTAAACCCTGCACTTGCATATGGATATGACAAAAACCTAACAAAACTTATAATCACAATTAAAAGACACTTATTCATCCATATGTAAGCCAAGGCACTATTTAGCAGAATTCATGACCAAGTGCCCATCCATATCCAAGGAGGGAGAAGGGAGGGTGTCACAACTAAAATGACACCTCTATGTCAAGTTCACGACACAGTGCCACGTTGATTGTGACATGCTCATCAAAAGACACCCACTTACCGAATTCATGGTGGTTGAGTGCCTATTTGACAAGCGCCTTTCCCAACCCACATGTCCCACAAGAAACAAGATAACATGCATATATGCAAAAACTCAAACATGAAAATAATACATTACAAGGAAGAACCACCTCATGATATACATAGCGTATGCCAGTCAACAACCTCTTCCTTGCAATGCATATGCATATGCATATGAAGGATTCACATATACACATAATGAGTGATAGGATAGGATTACCTTATCAATCCTCATGACATACATATGCCAAATACACAGCACATGCCAATCGAACGATCCCTCCTATCACGTGCGTATATGTTATATACGTGGACACACACATGCTTGCATAGTAAATGGCAAAAAAAAAAAAAACAATGATGGTAGAGGCAACAATGGGAAGGTTGTGATGGATATATAGGTGTTCAAGGCCGCAATAGATATATAGTCTCAAGTGTGAGCTTGATGAGTACAATTTTTGAAGGCTTAAACTAGTAATGTATCTTTAGACCATTCCAAATGGGTTTTTTCATGTTTATTGTACTTTTAGTTTCCTTTGGCTTCGAGTTTCAATCCTATGTTTCATTTTATGTTAGAAGATGCCAAAATGACCTCAATCTTACCAATTTATTCTAGAGTTTCATGAATAGGAAGTAGTCCATGAGTATATGTACAAAACTACATGTGAGATCCAATAGTGGATCATAATCTAACTTCTCATGAAGTAGTGATACCCTTTTAACTTATTGTTCCATGGTTTAAAAATTGTGACTTTTTCTAATTTGGTAAATCTCAAGGTTTTGCTAAAAATTGTAGCCTATTGATCCCAAATTTCAAGGTTCAAAGTTTTCAAGCCTTCAAAAACACAATTGTTATGCAAAAAAGAAACAAAAATGAAGAAGGAAAACCAACATAGCATAAGACTTACTATTGTAGCCCTTTAATGGTGGTGGTCGATAAGAAGAAAGGTGAGCACAACGAGGACTATTGTTGATCCTTCATGGTGGTGATGATAATGAAGCCACTGATGAGTAGGTCTTTATGGACACTTCACACTATTGTTTCACCCCTTTTATGGTGGTGGACAAGAAGCAAAGCAAGGGGAAGTTCTAGGAATGTTGCCCAAGTGTTGTTGTTGCTTCACACTTTTATGGCGAGTTGCAAATGCAACCTACAAACACAAAGGAAGAGTGAAAGGAAGCTCTAGACAATGCATGTTGCATGTTGCAAGGAAAAAAGGGCACGATGATGCAAGTTGCAACTCATAGTAGGCATAATGATGATGATGCAGGTTTCATAGCTTGTAGCTCACAAAGGGCACGATGATGCAGGTCATTGCGTGTAGCTCACAAGAGGATGATGATGTAGGAAATACTTGATAGCTCATAGCTCATAAAAGGGGAAATATGATGCATGTTGTAGCTTGTGGCTCACAAAGGGCATGATGATGTAGGTCCCAATTTGGGTTGAAGCACTCGAGAGGTCACAGCTCACAATGGCCACAATGATGCAGGCCACAACTTGTGAGGGAGCATTGGTGCAGGTTGTAGCCTATGAGGATGAACTCTATTATGTAGGTCACAGCTCACAGGTCATCATGCCCATCGTAGCTTGTGAGGAGGTACTCAATTGTGCAGGTCATCATGCAGATGGTAGAATGTAGTTGATGATGTAGCTCATAGGAAGTAAAGATCGGAGGACATCTCACAATGGCAATGATACAGTTCGCAAGCGATATGATGATGCAGTTCATAGTTCACATGCAATACACAATGGCCGTGATACCGCTCATAGGTAATACGATGATGCAATTCACAATTTGTAGGCAATACAATGATGCAGTTCACAGTTCGCATGTAATACACAAGTCAGAGTTTGCATGCAATACACAATTTGTGGACTATAGTCGATGATGCAATTCAAAGCTCGTAAGGAGGACAAATGATGTAGCTTGCAAGGAGGAGGGCGCACTCAGTGATGCATATTGCAACCTGTGAGGAAGCACTCAGTGGTGTAAGTCACAACTCACAGATCATAGGTCATGGTGCAGGTCACAGGGAGGACAGATGGGCACGAGGGGGGAGAGAGAGAGAGAGAGAGAGAGAGAGAGAGAGAGAGAGAGAGAGAGAGAGAGAGAAGGATGAGTCATTAAGACTTAGGATATATAATTAATCATTCTAACATATTTATCTCATAGGGTACTAGGGCCCATTTAGTGATAGCTACTATCAGCCCTCTTGTTTTACACACCACATAGACAAAAATTTGTGCCTTGATCATGTTGTTTTGCTTTCGTCCTCTAGCTCCTAGGGCATTCACTCATCAAAGAGAAGATATATCGTCTAGGAGCGATGAGTATTCAAAAACCCCCTATTTACGACTCCTACAAGAGTAACATAACCCCCTTTTTTGCACTTGTACAATATATAATAAAAATTTGTTTTGTACCCCATTCTTATATGTAAGATTTTATATTGTTACTACCATTACATTACCATATACATAAACAATTAGTAATTTTACATGTGGTTGTGTACTTTAATTAGATTGGAATATGTTGTTACTAACTTACATGGTATATATGTTTGCACTAGATTTTGGTCTCTATTGATGCTCAGTTTGTAAAAGTTGTGATATAAAGCATCTCTAACTACTAAGAATGACTAGGAATATATATTAAGCTTTAAAAACATAATTTTGAGTACTTTCATTTGATTATATAACAAGGCATACACAGTAAGGTCAAAAAAAGTCATTTTAAGTACTTAAATCGGATTGCAAATTTAATAAAATTTTATTGAATGACTAAAACAACATGTATGATTATACTAGATCTTGATATCCTTTAGTGTCAAAATATGCAAGACTTAGGACATAAATACTAAGCTTACTACCAACATTAGATACTTACATTAAATTTTGTTATCCCTTAGTGCCAAATCTGTAAGTATTGGGATATAGATAGTAAGCTTTATGCAAAATATCATTGATTAGCAGATCTACTTTCTTGACATGAACTCATGTGAGCTCTCATAATACAAGCTGCTTCTATATCTGCAAGGTCACCACACTTGAATGGCCATTACAAACATATGCTCATCTAGGCTCAAGATTGATAGCCACCAACTCGATAAGTCAATATCAAGGTTCGACAAATGATCAAAGATATTGTCAACAGCTCTTCAAGATCCAATACAATGTTATCAATGGATTTTGGATATATGTGGATTCATGCCATCCATACATATCTATGAGCATGCTGGCCATTGAAATATCTTTTCTAGACTACGTTTCATGACCTCATAATGCATTTCATGGCCTATTTCAATGGCTTCTATGGTGCTACAAAGCTTTTAGGAAAACAACACATGTATGATAACATCTACACACACCTTCAAACTACATCCTCTAACATAATCTAGCCAACTCCTTGTCAAGGATGTGTTCAAAGTACTTTGCAATTAGTAGACAGTGATGCACAAGATGCTTATAAGTTCAAAGCTATCAAACACTTGGCGTGCTTTTACAAAAGAATAAAATTTAAAATACTTGTCAATGAGTGTGCTGCCAATTCGTGTACTTCTCTTGCTAGCTTCTCGTGCAACCTATGATGGTGGTGCATAGTATCAAGAATGCTTGCTGTCGGAGGGGTTTTTGTTGAAAGTTCAAATCCACGAGGGATCAAAAGTAGAAGGAAGTAGAGATAGGAGATGAAAGAGAATATAGAGAATACCCAAGTGGTAAACACTACAAAGACAAGTCACAATGAATTGAATCAATATGTATTGAAAGAACTTGGAATCTTCTCACTACTCAGAAGCAATCTCAAGGCATTAGATCTCCTGGAGCTTTTTCATAGAACAAAACGTGCATAAAAATTACAACTCCTTATCTGCTGCTCGGAACCCAAATTTGATAGCTCCATTGGCTTCGAAAGGGGGTAAAACCTTAGGACACATGCTCACGGATCTCCCACATCACTCCTTCTTCTTTCACTTCAATTTGCAGTTTTCAGCTTGTTTACAACGATCGTGACGCGTACGATTTCATCAATCTATCCCCCTTGTGAAAATCCCCTAATTGGCTGAAAAAGCAACTAGCTTTTTGCATACCATCCTAATCTGAAAATGTTTTTTTCTAATTTTTTTGGATTTTTATAATAAATAATATAAAAAAAGGATAAAATTATCCAAAAATCTAGTATTTTTGGATAATCCATGCAACTCACACTAGTACTAATGGCTCAGATCACATTGACTCTCTAGATCAATAAAGAAGTCAGATGATGATGCATTCCATACTTTTTCACACTGTGTCCTCATAACATCTCGACATCCACCCCCTCTGAACCTGCACATCCTCCGGTATGTGCCAAAATCCTAGTTGTCACCGGATTCTGAGTCCTTCTCATCCTCTGCAACCATATCCTTTACTTCTTCATCTTCCATATCTTCATGGCTAGCCCCTGTATCAAGACCACTATTTTCTTCCAATTCTGGCAACTCATAGGTAGTAGATTCCCACCTTTTGAATAATTTGATTCTTTTCCCTGCTATTGGAAGTTTGATCGCTGTCCCATACAGCTCATTTAATGCACAAGTAGCATTATCAAACACCTGTCTTACCACATAGGGTCCAAACCATCTTTTGGAAACTTTACGCATGGCACTATGTTGGTTATCTAGACTACTATCATAAACCAATACCCAATCCCCATCTTGTATGGTTCTTGGTCTCAGTCTATGTCTTTTGTCAAACCGTTTCTTGTTCTGTATCCTTGCTACCCTTAACTTTGCAGTTGTTGCCTCTATGTCTTTTGACTTTCTTTCCAACTGTCTAATGCGTAAGGCCAACAACTCCTCTCGATTCAACTCCTCCTCCCAAGGTAACACACTCCATGTGACTGTCATCTCTTCTATTGGCATGATAGGTTTTTGACCATACATCAATTCTGCAGGCATATATCCTGTAATAGCACTATGAGTTATTATGTTGGCCCACAAAGCATAAGGGAGCAATCATGGCCACTCTTTTACCTTCCCTCCAGATGCTTTTGCCAATGCCTTCACAATACATGGGTGACCTCTTTTACTTTTGCCATTTCCTTCAGGGTTATAGGCTGAAGTTAAAGTAAGATTTATCCCCAACCGTGCAAAGAAATCATGAGCTTTATTTGCATCCAACTCACCCCTATCTGCTGTAATTTTTTCCACACAATCATACCAACAAAAGATCTCTTCTAAGAGAAAAGTACACACAGCTTTTATTGTCTTAGTACGTAAAGCTTTCACTTCCACTTGATTAGTCAAGTCTTCACGAGCAAGCACAAGATACCTCATTTGCCAAAGACCTGTAGGCATTGTGACCAAATCCACCACCCACTTAAAATGAAGAGACAATGGATATGTGGGTTGCAATCCATCCCAATGTCTCACAGATGAATACATTTGACATGTCGCACATGTTTTCACAAAGTGAGCAACATCTTTATGCATATCCTGCTACCAATATCTTTCTTTGGTCTTTGTAAAAGTACCCCAAACACCTCTATGGCCAACCCACAAGCTTTCATGAAATTCTTGCATTACTTTTACTTGTGAAGCTCTATCACCCAAAACTTGCAATGGCATACCTTGTCTCTTTTTACCATATTTCCATATGTATCCATCTTTTAAAAAAAACCCATACACTTTCCTCTTGATTTTCTTAAACTCCTCATCTGACCATTCATCTCTCTTTGTTAATATACTGAGGTATTGACCAATTCTCAGCCACTCTCTTGTATATTTGTCTTCCAGAAACACTTCTACACAAGATACAAAACATCTAAAGTGTCTTCTCTTTGTTATCCAAGCTTCTGTTAATGCTGTAGCAACACCTTGCATTGCTAAATTCACTCTTGCAACATCATTTTCAGCCATAAGAAATTCATATTCTTCCTCCTCATCGATCATCCCATCTTCATTCTCATAATGTGCTCGAGATAACATGTCTGCCACCACTGGGTTATCTCTTCCTTTAATATGCTGAAATTCAGGGTTCAAGGATTTGATGTACGTAATCCACCAGAGAATAGCAATGTCCGGAGTAGCACAACAAGTAATCATACCCAATACCGGCAAACAATCGGTCGCAATGACTACATGAGCACCCATAAAATACTCCTTATCACATTTAAGGGCTGTCACAATTCCCCATAATTCTCTTTTAACTTGTGGATATCTTCTCTGTCATTCAGTCAATACTTTAACACCAAAGCGAATTGCATATCTTTGTCCTTCCTCATCATCTTGCCCAATTGCCCATCCAATCCCGATTGGGCTTGTATCAACAGTAATAATGATAGGCTTTCCATGTGAATAGTTAGCCTTTCTCAATGTAGGAGCAGATTTTAAGAGTTGCTTCAATTTCTTCATTGCTTTCTGATGCTTCCTTTCCCAATAAAAATTCTGACATTTCCTTAGAAGCTGATAAAGAGCATCGGCTGCATGTGCAAAGTGAGGAATCCATATAAAATAGAACACACATGCACCCAAGAATCTACGAACCTCTGATACATTCGTGCATTCTATCAATCCCATCTATTTTTGCTGGTGATGGCCTTCTCCCATAAGGCCCACACATATGCCCGACAATCAAAATCTCTTCAACTCCAAAGACAGACTTTTGTCCAGAAAGAGTTAAATACACCTCTTCTAAATGTGTCAAAATCCTCTCACAATCCACAATATAGTTTGTAACAAACTGTCTGCATCCATGAGCATCCATCTCTTCATTCTTTTCATCCACTGCATGGAACATCATCCAAGAAGGGCATAGTCAATTGTGGTATAAAATCCATGAGTACCCTATTCATAGCATTTGTCATGTGTGCCACTCTGTTTGTTGCATCCTGTGGGAGAGTACACATCCGTACTAACCCCAAAGGAGTCTTCATGGTTGTGATATCCTTGCTTTCAAATTGCAAGCTGAAACTGATCATAACTTGAGTAAAGATCACCCAAAGAATAGATCGCTCTACCTGCAAAAGCCTCTGCAAATTCATTAACCACAGGACCTACACCCACATTTCTTATGGCCACTTTATTGACCGGTTGCATGTCTTGAATAAATCTCAAAGCCCCATTCTTTTTGGACACAGTAAACTAACGATTTGAGTACGGGGCTGAAGAAGGCTCCAAGATCTTCATTCGAATCTTTTCATTTAGCAAATCCATCAGCTTTGGCAAGTAAGATTTAGGCACTAGAATAGGCCTCAAGTTCCATGGTACATGTGGCAAAGTAAATATGACCAGAGGAGAAACAACATTTGGATCCACACAACCTATTTTACTTGGCTGAAATGCAAATGCCTTTCCTTGTTTAGCCAACATTAGCATAAAAATGTCTCTCTCAATAGGCAAAAGAAACCCTTCTGCACCAACTTTCAATTCCTGTAATGTTTCAGATGTATACCGATGACCTATATCTTTAGGATCTCGTAAGCTTGGCTGCATTGACAATTTTTGATACATACCCTCACTCTTTGGTGGAAGTGGCAAAGCAATTGGTTTCACCTTTTTGTCAACTGTCTTATACTTTGTCTCCACAAGTGTTTCAGCCCATTGTAATCCTTCTTGCTGAGCAAACAATGCTATAACATCATACATATCCAAAGAACATACTAACAACACTCTGTTTTCAGTCTCATGTTCTGCATGTATAGTTGCTGAAATTTCAGCCATAGTGTCACTAATATTCAGCCCATAAAAGATGCCTAAAATGCCATCATTTTCAACTAACAACCCCAGTGCTCTCAGTTTCTTAGTAGCCCATTTCATAGATATGCATTCAGTCCTACACATAGCTTCCACAAGCTTAAACCAACATGAACTGTTTGCTGTAAACTGAGAATTACCAATAGTAAATATATGCTTCATTTCATCAAGAGGCGAGTACACCCTTTGAATAGCACTATTGTAGCCCCGCATTACAGCAGTGCTTAATGAAAATCTAGGTCTTTGAATTCCCTTGCATTTGGAACCAAAGGAGACTCTCGAAGTGTATCCCAATTTCTAGAATGATTAACACAAATAGTAAGAAATTGGACTGCTTTTCTCCCATCCTTGCTTCTAACTCTTACATAAGTAGAACCATCATCAAGCACCTTTGTTTCCATACGCACACCTATAATATAGGGCTGTCCCAAAATCACTGCATATGAGGAATTATCTTGAACAAAGAAGTGTGGCTCTTCCTGTACATCACCAATCGTCACTTTTACATGCATAGAGCTCCCCTGAAGAATTATTTGCAGTCCTCATTCGCCAACATGATCAGTGTCTACATGCCATGCACCATTTTCATACAATCTCCGCTCAATGACATTTATCTCAGACCCATGGTCAAGTAAAGCAACACAAGGAGTTTCACGTTCCCCTATTTTCACTACCGTTTCAGTGGTAGCTCTAGCCCAATGATTTCTTGTGTAGTGACTTCGAGGAATAAATCCTAGAGTCTCTTCTCCATATTGTTGCATTTGCCTTACTCCACCATACATATTGCTACAAGACAATGCATTTTCAGCCACTTTCTTCTCTTTTCCACATGCAGTCCATTGATTAGTAGCATCATGCATAGACAATCCTGTACTTACTTCATGCTCATATTCAGCACGAATACCCAACAAACTAGTTTCCTCTTCGAATTGCAGCAATGCACTAGTGGTATCACCAAGAAACTGACGCTTCCTTTTAATTATGTCAATGATCTCATCATGAAATTCTTGCTTGGCAATGCCAAGCACTTCTCCTAAGGTAAATTCCACCTGACTGTTTAAGATCCATTCTTTAAGAACCTTCTTAAGATCAGTGGCTGTCTCAATGCCAAATTGCAACTTATATCCTGGCTGCTTGCCCTTCTTTTTGCTCTCTTGTTTGTTATCCTGTTTTTGCTCCTAACATACCTCTTCCATAACATGCTCGGGAGGTGGCTGATTTGCAGCTTTAGGCTGATCCACACTTCTTGTCATTCTTTTAGATGTCCCTGCAATATCTTTATCTCTTTTTCGTTTTTCTTCCACAAGTACATCCGTGTTTTGTACCTTTGCTAAATATGCATACATTTAATATGCATCTATCGGTGATTCCCAACTAATTATGCCACGAATGTCTTGCCTTGCATGAGACATTTCACTATCAGTGACCTTTCTCTTTTCAATTGCATGTAAAGCATGTGTCCATATTTCAACCTTTGGACCAATCATCACTTGGCCATGCATTCTATCCAACTGTAGACCAAAAGTAGAAGCATGTACCACTGCATAAGCATTTCGGATAGCCAAGTCTTTCAACAACATTTGCATGCACCTCCCTTTCCAAAATTCAAAGTAAGAGGCAATCCCGTTTCTTGTGCATGGATCTTGCCATCTTTCCAAAAGATAAGCTATCGTGTGAAAGCCTCCTGATAGGCAGCACAATCCTTTCTCTCGTCCTACAAACTATCACACCATATACATCTTTTTCCAGGCTTAGGGGCTGCTGCCCATCCCCTATCCTCTTGTCCTTTTTCATCCAATTTTGCAACCTTCAATTGAAGATCCTACATGCCTTTGACGAATTCATCTTAGACATCTTCCCTAACAGAGGAAACAATAGCAAGTATAGCCATAGGGTTAGCCATAGAAGTAGGTGGCTTACTGGATACATCAACTGTCTTGCCCGTAACAGTGGGCAAGCTAGAGACATGCAATCTTTCTCTTCTTCTATGCTTCTTCACAAGTGCAGTAACAGCTTCCTTGACATGTCTCCACTCTATTTTCAAACCTGTCTCTATAATCTGATCCTCCAGCAAATCATCAAGCTTCTCTTGAAGCTCAAGATTAGCTGCTTGTAGAAACAATTCAATTTTCTGACTTGCAAGAGGTTGCTGTTCTGCAAGATCCAACTGCTCAAATCGACTTTCAAATTCTCTTAACAATTTCGTAGCCACAAGACCCTTATTGGGTTGTAAAACCCACTCTTGAAAAGTCTTGCGCGTAATCAAACTGGTGTCCTCAATGTAAAATTCTTCCTTCAGTGTCTTCTTGAAGGCTACCCAGTTTGCATCCTACAAGTATAATTCAGTAATCTGTGCTTTCAGTTCATGAATAGTAATACATACAAAATACCGGCTCCATGTAGATTGAGCTACCCCAAAGAATTCCATCTTCTGAGCATAAGTATATACATATGCAGATATATTCCTGCCATGTACAACAACAGGTGATGCAAGCTTCAGCTCAAATAGAAAGTGTTGTGATGAATGCTTTGCAAGCCGTTGAGCGTGAGGTTACCTGCATAAGCATATTCATATTTTGCACCAACTGTTGCAAAATATCACTGGAGAATTTATTCGAAGATTCTCCCATCTTGTCTTTCCTTCTTCTAACGACCTTTCATGTTAGGTTCACCAATGTCGTAGGGGTTTTTGTCAAAAGGTCGAATCCACCAGGGATCTGAAGTAGAAGGAAGTAGAGATAGGAGATGGAAGAGAAGATAGAGAATACCCAAGTGGTAAACACTACAAAGACAAATCACACTAAATTGAATCAATATGTATTGAAAGAACTTGGAATCTTCGCACTACTCAGAAGCAATCTCCAGGCATTAGATCTCTTGGAGCTTCTTCATAGAACAAAACGTGCATAAAAATTATAGCTCCTTCTCTACTGCTTGAAACCCAAATCTCATGGCTCCGTTGGCTCCGAAAGGGGGGTAAAACCCTAGGACACCTGATCACAGATCTCTTGGATCACTCCTTCTTCTTCTTTTAGTTCAATTTGTAGTTTTCAGCCTATTTATAGTGATCCCGACGCGCGCGATTTCGTCAATCTATCCTTCTTGTCAAAATCCCCTAATTAGCTAAAAAAGCAACTAGCTTTTTCCATGCCGTCCTAATCTAGAAGCTTTTTTTCTAATGTTTTCAGATTTTTACAATAAATAATATTAAAAATAGGCTAAAATTATCCAAAAAACTAGTATTTTCGGATAATCCATGCAACTCACACTAGTACTAATGGCTCAGATCACATTGACTCTCTAGATCAATAAAGAAGTCGGATAATGATGCATTCCATACTTTTTGACACTGTGTCCTCATAACATCATGACACCGCCCCTACTCCCCATCCATCACCTTATCTTAGTCCTCATCCTTGCCATGTATCATTCTTAACCAACCCAAAACCTTCTACAAAATCATCCTAGGACTTTACAAGCATGCAAACCACATGTCACAAGCCAAGGTGTTATCACTACCATTTGTCCAATGTATACATGGAATTCAACATAATGCAACCCTAAGATAAAGTTCCCCATCTCAAGTCAACAATATAATAGAATTCTACAATAACTATTGCAGTCACATGAAGTTCTTGAGGATAATCTAGCCTATATGGCAATTTCTAATTCCTGGTTATGCTAGCACAAACTAATAATTAGCAATATTTCCTTGGTTGAATACCTTTAGTCAACTTGCATTGCTTGAAATAAATATGGATTAATTATTCATTAAACCAAAAATGACATCAATTCAGGTTCATCCGTTGGAATCCTAAAGACATTTTTAAGCTCATAGCCAACAAGTAGCTAGCTCAACTAGTACATCTACTATGGCCAAGTGACCAAAGTTTCCCATGGCCTAACACACACACACACACACACACACACACACACACACACACACACACACACACACACACACACACACACACAGAGGATATACTAATGATTAGATAGCATCATATCAAGACCCTCCATCCTAGCTTTCATGCCATATTAACAAAAAATGAGCTTTAAGATGCATTGATAACAACACAAGTTGTTTGACACAGTGTCGGAGGGGTTTTTGTTGAAAGGTCGTATCCATCGGGGATCAGAGATAGAAGAAAGTAGAGATAGGAGATGGAAGAGAAGAAAAAGAATAGGCAAGAGGTAGACACAATAAAGAAAAAGCACAATGAATCGAATCAATACGTATTGACAGAACTTGAAATCCCTTATCTGGTACTACTCAGAAGCAATCTTCAAGCATTAGATCTCCTAGAGCTCCTTCGTAGACCAAAAACGTGTATCAACCAACAACTTCCTCTTTGCTACTCGGAACCCAAATCTAATGGATCTGTTAGCTTCGAAAGAAGGGTAAAACACCAAGACACTTGCTTCGGGACTCCTTAGGGATCTCCTTGATCACTTCTTCTTCTTCTTCTTCCAGATCAAAGTGTTGTTTTCTGGCTGTCAACTGTGATCGTGACGCGCGATTTCGCCAATCTTTCTTTTTTATGAAAAATCCCAAAACTGACTGAAAAGCCAACTTAGTTTTTGTATGCCATCCTAATCTAGAAACTTTCCTAACTTTTTAGGAGTTTTTACAATAAATAATGTAAAAAATAGACTAAAATTGTCCAAAAATCTAGTATTTTTGGACCATCCGTGCCAGAGACACTAGCACTAATGACTCAGATATCATTGACTCTCTTGATCAATAAGAAAGTCAGATAATAATGCACTCCAGAGTTTTTCACACCGTGTCCGCGTAGTGGCACAAAATCCACCCTCTCAGAATCTGCACATCCTCTGGTATGTGCCAAAATCCTAGTTGTCATTGGATTCTAAGTCCTCCTCATCTTGTGTAACCATATCCTTTGCTTCTTCATCTTCCATATCTTCCTGGCTACCTCCTGTATCATGGCCACTATTTTCTTCAAATTCTGGTAACTCATAGGCATTAGATTTCCGCCTCTTGAATAATTTCATCGCGGAAGTTTTATGGCTGCCCCATCCAACTCACTTAATGCATACGTAGCATTAGACACCTCTCTTACCACATAGGGTCCAAACCATCTTTTGGAAACTTTACACATGACACTATGCTGATTGTCTAAACTACTATCATAAAGCAATATCAAATCCCCATCTTGTATGGTTCTTGGCCTCAATCTATGTCTTTTGTCAAACCGTTTCTTGTTTTGTATCCTTGCTGCCCTTAACTTTGGAATTGTTGCCTCTATGTCTTCTGATTTTTTTCCAACTGTCTAATGCGTAAGGCCAAAAACTCCTCTCGATTCAACTCCTCCTCCCAAGGTAGCACACTCCATGCGATTGTCATCTCTTCTATTGGCATGATAGGATTTTGACCATACATCAATTTTGCAAGCATATATTCTGTAATAGCACTATGAGTTTTTTTGTCAGCCCACAAGGCATAAGGGAGCAATTGTGGCCACTCTTTTACCTTCTCTCCACATGCTTTTGCCAATGCCTTCACAATACATGGGTGACCTCTTTCACTTTTACCATTTCCTTCAGGGTTATAGGCTAAAGTTAAAGGAAGATTTATCCCCAACCGTGCAAAGAAATCATGAGCTTCATCTGCATTCAACTCATCCCTATCTGCTGTAATTTTTTCCACATAGCCATACCGACAAAAGATCTCTTCTAAGAGAAAAGTACACACATCATTTGTTGTCATAGTACATAAAGCTTTCCCTTCTACTTGATTAGTCAAGTCTTCACGAGCAAGCACAAGATACCTCATTTGCCAAAGACCTGTAGGCATTGTGACCAAATCCACCACCCACTTAAAATGAAGAGACAATGGATATGTGGGTTGCAATCCATCCCAATGTCTCACAGATGAATATATTTGACATGTCGCACATGTTTCCACAATGTGAGCAACATCCTTATATATACCCTACCACCAATATCTTTCTTTGATCTTTGTAAAAGTACCCCAAACACCTCTGTGACCAACCCACAAGATTTCATGAAATTCTTGCATTACTTTTACTTGTGAAGCTCTGTCACCCAAAACTCACAGTGGCATACCCTGTTTCTTTTTAGCATGTTTCCATAAGTATCCATCTTTTAAGAAAAACCCTTAGGCTTTCCTCTTGATCTTTTTAAACTCCTCATCTAACCATTTGTTTCTCTTTGTTAATGTACTGAGGTATTGACAAATTCTCAGTCACTCTCCTGTATATTTGTCTTCCAGAAACACTGCTGCACAATATACAAAACATTTCAAGTGTCTTCTCTTTGTTGTCCAAGCTTCTGTTAATGTTGTAGTAACTCCTTGCATTGCTAAATTCACTCTTACAATATCATTTTTAGCTGCAAGAAAGTCATCTTCTTCCTTCTCATCCATCATCCAATCTTCATTCTCATAGCGTGCCCGATATAACATGTCTGCCCCCACTAGGTTATCTCTTCCTGCAATATGCTGAAATTTAGGGTTCAAAGATCTGATGTATGCAATCCACCAAAGCATAGCAATGTCCAAGGTAGCACAACTAGTAATCATACCCATACTGGGAAACAATCAGTCTCAATGACTACACAAGCACCCATAAAATACTTCTTATCACATTTAAGGGCTGTCACAATTCCCCATAATTCTCTTTTTACCTGTGGATACCTTCTCTGTCATTCAGTCAATATTTTAGTACTAAAGCATATTGCATATCTTTGTCCTTCCTCATCATCTTTCCCAATTGCCCATCCAATTTTGATTGGGCTCATATCAATAGTAATAATGATATGCTTTCCATGTGAATAGTCAGTCTTTCTCAATGTAGGAGTAGATTTTAAGAGTTCAATTTCTTCATTGTTTTTTTATGCTTCCTTTCCCAATGAAATCTCTGACCTTTCCTCAGAAGCTAATATAGAACATCAACTACATGTGCAAAGTGAGGAATCCATATCAAATAGAACACACATGCTCCCAAGAATCTACGCACCTCTAATACATTCATGCATACATCTTGTATTCTATCAATCCCATCTATTTTTGCTAGTGATGGTCTTTGCCCATAGGGCCCACACATATGCCCAACAATTAAAACCTCTTCAACTCCAAAGATAGACTTTTGTCCAGAAAGAGTTAAATGCACCTTTTCTAGACGCATCAAAATCCTTTCACAATCCACAATATGGTGTGTAACAAACTGTTTGTACCCATGAGCATCCATCTCTTCATTCTTTTCATCCAATGCACACCCTTTGATTTGAACATCTTCCAAGAAGGGCATTGTCAATTGTAGTATAAAATCCACGAGTATCCTATTCATAGCATTTTTCCTGTGTGCCACTAAGTTTGTTGCACCCTCCGAGAGAGTACATATCCGAACTAACCCCAAGGGAGTCTTCATGGTTATGATATCCTTGCTTTCAAGTGCAAAAGCTGAAACTAATCATACCCCGAGTAAAGATCACCAAAGAATAGATTGCTCTGCTTGCAAAAGCCTTTGCAAATTCATCAACCATAGGACCTGCACCCACATTTCTTATGGTCACTTTATTGAGCGGTTTCATGTCTTGAATAAATCTCAAAGCCCCATTCTTTTTGGGCACAGTAAACCAACGATTTGAGTACAGGGATGAAGAGGGCTCCAAGATCTTCATGCGAATCTTTTCATTTAGCAAATCCATCAGCTTTGACAAGTAAGTTTTAGGCATTGGAATAGGCCTTAAGTTCCATGGTACATGTGGCACAATAAATATTACCATAGGAGAGACAACATTTGGATCCAGACAACCTGTTTTAGTTGGCTAAAATACAAATGCCTTTCCATGCCTAGCCAACATCTGCATAAAACAGTCTCTTTTAGTAGGCAAAAGAAACTTTCTGCACCAACTTTCAATTCAGTTTAATGTTTCAGATGTAAACTGATGACCTATAACTTTAGGATCCCGTAAGCTTGGCTACCTAGATACTTTTTCATACAAACTCTCACTTTTTGGTGAAAGTGGAAAAGCAATTGGTTTCGTCTTTTTGTCAACTATCTTATAATTTGTCTCCACAAGTCCTTCAGCCCATTGTAATCCTTCCTGATGAGCAAACAATGCTATAATATCATACATGCCTAAAGAACATACTGACAACACTTTGTTTTTAGTCTCATTTTCTACATGTATAGTTGTTGAAATTTCAGCCAGTGTCATTAATATTCAGCCCATAAAAGATGCATGCAATGCCTTCATTTTCAGCTAATAGTTCCAATGCTCTTAGTTCCTTAGTAGCATCCTGCATAAATAATCCATTACACAAGAATATTCATATTTAGTATATATGCATTTCTTGTTTTGTACCTTTGCTAAATATGCATATACTGAATAAGCATCTACTAGTGATTCCCAACCAGTTATGTCATGAATGACTTACCCTACATGAGACATTTCACTATTAGTAACTTTTTTCTTTTTAGATGCATGCAAAGCATGTGTCCATATTGCAGCCTTTGGACCACTTGACCATGCATTCTATCCAATTGTAGATCAAAAGTAAAATCATGTATTGTTGCAATAAGCATTTCAGATAGCCAAGTCTTCCAACAACTTATGCATACCTCCCTTTCCAAAATTCAAAGTAAGAGGCAATCCCATTTTCTGTGCATGGATCTTGCTATCTTTCCAAAAGATGAGCTATTGTGCTAAGGCCTCCTGATAGGCAGCACAATCCTTTCTCTCATGCTGCAAACTATCACACCACATACATATTTTTCCTAGCTTAGGGGTTGCTGCCCGTCCTCTTTCCTCTTGTCCTTTTTCATCCAATTTTGCAACCTTCAATTGAAGATCCCACATGCCTTTGACTAATTCATCTAATACATCTTCCCTAATAGCTGGAACAACAGGTATAGACATATGTTTAGCCACAGAAGTGGGTGTCTTACCAGATACATCAACTGCTTTGCCATGTCTCTACCATAGATGATTTTAGTGGCTATATGTCGCCAAATGGCTATACTTTTATTTTTTCAGATTTTTTTTTTTCAAAATGGGGGTAGGTTGAGATTTTTTATTCGCCAACAGTTCTAAGGTATTGAAAGATTTTTTATTTGCCAACATTTCTAAGGTATATCGAGATTTTGAAGGCTCTTTTGCCATTCATGCGAAACAAATATTGAAAGAAATATATTAAATTCACCACAGTATTTATAAGTTATGGGATATATATAAAAACATTCGCCACATGTACATATGTACTCATACACATAGTACATACATAGACACATGCCACATACTACTTATCCTTGCTCCTTCTTTACATACTTATACACATGACTCACACACACCCCTTCGCATACACACATTACTCAACATTACATCTACTCTTGTAATTATATATACATATACACAATTCTTAGAACCAAAAGGTTTGAGGTACTCATGGTCCAATAACTTGAGCTAGTCAAATCTTTGAAGAATGCATCTTGAAAGTTGCAAAGCAAGACAAAGCTCTACCTAAAACCCATAAATGCTAAGGGACTTCACCTCCTCATGGACTTGAGCACAAATAATACCTCCCCTTCAATGAATGGTTTATCCAAGAGCAAGCTAATTTCAAAAAGGTGCCAAGGACCTATTAGGAAAGCCTTAGTCTTAGGCAATCAAGTAATCAATTTGTGGTCTTAGACAAGTAATTGTAGTCTTAAAGTAGGCATGGCTATGGTGAGTCTTGACTAAGCCTACATAGTCTTGGTCTTATGCATACATAGTCTTAGTCTTAAGCAAGCATTGTCTTGATCTTAAACAAGCAAGAAAGTGGTGATGTAGTAGTAGTAGATAGGTAGCACAAAGTTGAGGTCTTAAAGCAAGTCTACACAATCATGACCTTGAGCAAGACTTCCAAATCTTGGTCTTAGGCAAGCATGCAAGTGGTGATGTTGTCATAGTAGACTAGCAAGTAGTTGGAAAAGCACCAAGCAAGCAAGCCAACCATGGTCTTAATTAGGTTTAGCAAATTCATTAATCATGCTTGACACAATGTTCAAATTGGCGTTAGAAACAACATGAAAAAGGGCGATTACAAAAACATTAAAAAGACTGTTTCATCAGGCATTAACAACCCTTTTGCACGGGTTTTTGTAACAAACCCTAAACATGTTTGCACACGATTTCTATCGTGTTTAAACATGCATCAAATACATTATTAAATCCAATGTTCATCAATGCATTAAGTAGAATATTTCATGAACCCAAACAAAGTTTCACAAGGTCTGTTGCATGTTCCATGATGAATTTAATAGTGTGTCTAAAAGTCCATTCCAAAAAACATTTAAATGGCAATTCAAAAACAAACATGATCTACAATGGTTCAAATAGAAAATTGACGTTATTCAATAACAAACAATAAAGAAAATCTATATAAGGAAATGATAAATATATAAGCCTTGGATTTTTGAAGAAGAGGGTTCTCTCCACTTTTTGAAAGCTTGCATGCTTTGGATATGAGCACTAGCACATCATAGCACCTTGAACAAGCTCACACACACACACACACACACACACACACACACACACACACACACACTCTCTCTCTCTCTCTCTCTCTCTCTCTCTCTCTCTCTCTCTATTTTTCCTAAACTTGTTGTTTCTTTTTTTTTCCTTTACTTTTTGGGATGCCTAAATTCAACATGGCAGAGTTCGAAATTGGGTGCATGAAAACACACATTAAATACATTGTAAAAAGTGTTACTAAATTGATGTTTGTAATACTTCAACGAATGAACCAACCTCATAATCCTCTAATCAGATGACCTAGGAAAGGAGATCCAATTCATTTACACTTATGTCATCCCAAAAGCTTCAACCAATGAACCAACCTCATAATCCTCTAATTAGATGACCCAGGAAAGGAGATCCATTTCATTTACATTGGTGTATTTGCAACAAGGAGAGAGGGACTAGAGATTGACTTTATGTGTGGAGTATTGAGGAAACTATGTTTATACTCTACCATAGTCACCTCAATTAATGTTCGATATCGATCCATGGATTTGAAAATATGTATCCCAACTCGATTTGAATGCTAGGGCCTTCAAAAACTAGGAGATCCATATATGCTAATCACACCAAGAAAAGCACAGTTTAGTTTTTGATGCAAATACTTCTTAAATGAAAGTATTTTGTTTGCACTGTAATATAATATGCTTTGCCTCTTCAAAGAAATTTTTTATCATGGACCAACAATTGAAAATATTCAACATAGCATCTGATCTCTAATGTGCCAGAAGTAGATCGACCTCGGGAAAAGAAGATCACACTAATGGGCCAATCATTGGCAAGCACATTGTGCTCTCATTGGTTGTGGTCACTCACAAATGTGGCATAGTAGTGGAGAAGTAGCAATTCTCAAATAGGGGATATGTCAATGTGCTTTCTGAGTGGAACTCTATCATTGGTGCATTTACCCTGACAAATGCAATGACCTAGCTTTTGGTAGGCAAAAAAACCCTTGTTTGGACAAAAGCTGGTGTTAAGTTGCACGTGTAAAACCTCCATAGGCTAGGATATGAGTAGCCCAAAAACCTTGTCATCATATATACTTGCAAAACCTCCATGGGCTAGGTAATGAGTTGCCCAAAAACCTTGTAAATCATACATTCCTTTTGAGAAACATAAACTTGGCGCCAAATGCATGGACTGTAGGTTGCAAGAGGTAATGTCATGAAAGCAGGCGGCGCTCTCTCTTTCTCTCTCTCATATTATTATTCTCAGTCATTCGCAGGTGATTGTTGCCTATCATCATGAAGCACAAACAACAGGTCATCTCGCGCTTCTTCACCCCCAAACCATTGCCTTCGCCGGCACCGCCTCCCCTATGCGTGCTCGCCTCCCTACTCTTCGACCGTCCAATGGCCTCCCACTAGGACATTCGCCTCCCTCCGCAAGGTTCAGCATGGTTTTGGCACCAACTCCCATAGCAATAAGCCCCCTGGGCACCCCTCATCAAGGAAATGGCCTGACTCTGAATCCACACACGACAACTTTTGGCAAGGCAGCCCCGAGTTTGATGGTAACGGTGGCGTGGACATGGGCAATGATGACACAGAGCTTCTGAATCCCGTCGACCTTGAGCGGCCCTGAAATCTGCAGCAGCGGAGCGACCCTACTGGGCGATGAAGAAACACTGGATCAGAAGGAGCACCTTCATTCTGAATCAGTTACTTATAAAAGGAGGAGTGGCTTCAGCCCTACTTGGGGGACAGGTTCTAGAGCTTGTGGAGGTGGAGGGTACCTGCCCTAGGAATTAGCAACTGGCAGTGGGAAAGGCCTCGGCTTGCATCAAAGGATGAATGAGCACGAAGGATTGTATTGCTCTCCAATTGAGGCCTGGATTTGAGGAGGGTGGACAACTCAGAGAAGAATGGAGAGGGAGTTACAGGCTTGGATTTTTGTGAATCCCGGGTAGTGCCACGATGTAAGTGAGGGATGGTGGGCTACATAAGCCTTTCCCGAGGGGCTGCTTTGTGGCCATATGCGTTATCAAGAGAAGGGCCAAGCAGTGCTTTCTGTGACCCTGGTTGTTGCCATAAAAGAAGAGTGACCGGGCGTGTTGTATGCCTTGAGACGCAGATACATTCGTCGATACCCGAATAGCAACAAATTCCACCCTAAGAGGAAACAGTTTCGTCGATTGTCTTTGCGTATTGGAAACCAAAAGAGAGCTTTGACATTCCTGCTTCTGACCTAGCAAGACATAGAGGTTCATCAAAATGCTCCTAGCTTCAAATGACAAGGACAGGCTAGCTTCGGTAGCTGAGCATAGGGCCTGTTCTAAAGAGTAGTATACCCCACTAGAAACAATAGGTGGTTGAGCTCAAGGCAAAATATAAGGATGTCCTCTTGCTGATAGAAGTGGGCTACAGATACAGGATGTTTGGGGAGGATGCTGAGATTGCTGCAAGGGTCCTGGGCATCTTAGCTTACAATGATCGCAACTTCCTTACTACTAGTGTACCCAACTTTCCTCTTCATGTCCATATGAGACACCTAGTGGAGGCAGGTTACAAGGTTGGTGTAGTATGCCAAACAGAAACAGCAACAATCAAAGCACATGGAGTAAATAAGTTGGGTCTGTTTGTGAGGGGCCTGTCGGCTCTATACACCAGAGCTACACTTGAGGCTACTGTAGATCTAGGAGGAGAGGATGATCATGTAGAGTCAGGTAGCTGCAGTAGCTATCTCATGTGTATCACGGAGTAGGTAGACATCCCTAGTTCTGAGGCAAAGAGCTCGGTCAATAAACAAGGAATTCAAGCTACTAGAGAAGATGATAAGGAAGCAGGTGCTCATGATACAACTATTGGGGCGGTTGCTATTGTAACTACCACAGGAGATGTCACGAATGGGAAATTTAAAGATACTATTTTACATTCTGAGCTGGAAGCCCATTTGCTTGCCTGCTTACCTACAGAACTGTTGCTTGCTTCTCCATTGCCATCAACAACAACAGAGAAGGTACAAGAAATGAATTTTGCAAGTTTGAATTATTTACTAATGACATAATCAGGGCATGGTTTTGAGTGAGAAGTGAATAATAAAACACTTTCCAAATTTGTGTGACTACCTATTTTCAGTAGTCCTATCTTGTGCAAAGTTGCTTGGATTTGAAGTTTATCCTTGAACATGTATAGCTATCCTAAAGGGTGAAACTGCTATTGCAATTGGACTGCTAAGGTGTGAATATACATGTTTAAGTATTTTAAGTATTGACTAGCCAAAATAAAGTCAAATGACTAAGACACTGATTGCACTAGTCTTTGATGGTTGGCTACTTTAAGGTTGGGTTACTAAATCAACTAGATTGTAACTAGAGCAGATGACTACAAAGACGAGGACGAGATTGATCTTTTATTACAGTTTGTGCTATTTTGCCGGTTCGACTTCATCTAGATTTGCCAACTTTGCAAGACCTTGGTTTGTTTCCTCTTTCATTGGAAACTTGAGAGCATAGTGGTGAATCAAATTGAGTGTACAAACACTTGAGGATTTGGTAATGTGAGGTATCAAATGATCGAGAAGATTGGCTTTCTTTAGGGAGAGGTTAACACATTGGGATCATCTTGATTAGATTCTTTTTTCCCCATTCAATGAGGTCATTGGCCAGCTAGACCAACGTAGAGAGTTTGGAGAGTCAATGTTTGTGCTCCATGACACTCCTAGAAGACCCACACTGTATCATGCCAATGGCATTCGTGCAAAATTGGTAGATGGCCATGAAGTTTTCTTTGGTGTCTTTTGGAGGAACCAAGTGAGAAAAAAGAAGTAAGTGTTGTAGGTGTTGTGATGATATGTTAAGGTTTCCACTGAGGAAACACAGCATGTACCACCAAGACTGAAACACAAAGACTCAATCAAGCATCTCGCTTAGGTGGATTGTAGCTCACACTTTTTGCTTTATGTTGGCACAATTTCATTTAAGGTAGCAACGAATCTAAAAAAGTATTGTTAGCACAAATTCCTTCTAGGCTGTTCAAAGGTAAGGGATTCTTGAAACAACTTTAAGTACACACAAGCATTTTGAAGCAAAACCACATAGGGATTGGATTGGAACTTAATGATAATGTGAGGTGGTATTTACCATTGACAATAGGATACCTTACCACATGTCAATTGTTTTCAAGAATACCATTAAAAAAAGATTAGAAAGTAGGTGGTATGGTGTGTGTGGCAAGAGAGGCCCGTTGATTGGCATGCGTCGTGAATTTGACGTATGCATGTTATGAGACAGTCCTTTCTTGTCACGACGTGTGCATGTATGTGTATGAGTGTATGTGTGCACACATCCACATGTGTGATAGGAGAGGTTGTTTGATTGGCATGCATTGTGAATTCGGGATATGCATGTCACAAGAACCGATAAGGCAATCCTCTCCTATCACTCATTGTGCGAAGGTATATACTCTTCACATGCATGTGTATGGCAAAGGGTCGTTGATTGGCATGTATGTGTGTCATGAGATGGGTCTCTTGCCATGCATTATTTGTATCTTTGAGTCTTTGTGCGTATGTATTTTGTAGCCACTTGTGAGATACGTGGATTGGCATGTGTCGCGTATTCGACGTATACATGTCATGATACTTGTCTCGTGATGTGCGTGCGTGTGTAGAGCTGAAAGGTGCTCGTCAAGTAGGCACTCAATCGTGAAGTCGATAAGTGAGTGTCTTTTGACAAGTATGTCACAATTGACTTGGCATTGTATTGTGAACTTGATATAGATGCGTCATTTTGATTGTGACACCCTCCCTTCCCCCTTGGGTATGGATGGGCACTTGGTCATGAATTCGGCTAGATAGTGTCTTGATGGGCTATAAATGAATAAATAAGTGATGGGCATTTGGTCGTGTTTTCGGCTACGTAATGTCCTGACATGCTAGTTGTTTGGTGTTGCTTGATGGGATGGGTATTTAAGTCGTACACTTGACCATAAAGTGTCCTCATGTGTGTAGATCTCTAAAACTCTAGCAATCTTTTTGTGTGTTTATGCTTTCATCAGAAAACAACTTGATGCAATCTATGTTGCATCTTCATTGTTCAATGTCTAAATGATATCATGCAATTTTAACTCAATTGAAGTCTATATACAACACTAGCATAACCCAAGATTGATATCATGTCATTTTGTTTTTAATCAAGGATTGTATATCAAATGTTTATATTCAAGTGATTCAATCTAACTTACGATTGGGAGGCAAGGTCTTGGGTGCCATGCTTATACACTTTTTTTCCTTTGTCACAGACTAGGGGGAATTAGCCTTGTCGAGATGGCTCTTAATGTTGCCAAAGCACTCTGCATTTGCTTGATAGAGGCCATATCATCCAATACAGAAGATAAAATATCATTCATTAATAGCAACGATGTTGCCTTTGTCAAATTTTACAATCGAGCATGTATAGCTATGCATGCCTTGTTTTGCAACAAGGGCTTTCACACTTAGTTACTAATGGAGTCATGGATCCTGAGAAGAACTCACATCTTTGTCGCACATTGCTTGGAAACACACCTAAGATGCTTGAAGATCTTAGGGAGTTAGCACCATCATTTGTATCAAATGAGAAGTTGGCCTTGTGGAACACAAAGTGGAGAGAGGAGGTGGCACGTTCAAAGTGGGCGAAGGACTTGTCTGGTGCCTCTTCTGTACCAAAGCATTTGAAGGCTACAATAGGTGCAAGTCCTAGTCGTCAGGGGCAAGAACTATGTGGCGGACATTGAGGAATCACCAATGTGTGTCAAAAATTGGCATTCCTTTTTATACAATCAAGCTAAACAGAGACATCGATGAAGGCTCCTTTGGGCAATGTGTGGAAGCCACAATAGACAATATCAGTTATTTTCTTTCAGATTTGAAATTTTATGCCAAAATGTACAAGGGCTCTAATAATGCCAAGTTACAACAGTTTCAAGTGGAGCGTGGGATGCAAAATGTCTGCTCATGGAAAAAGGGAACTGATTACACACTTTAGCTCAAAATTGACACTATAGAGAAGCATGTAGGCAAGGTATATGAAAAAACCATTGTTGATGGGCAAGAAGTAAGTCAAGTAAGATGGAACTCTAGTGAGGAGTGTCTACATCTAAAGAATGCATGACTATATGAGAAACATTTTTCTCAATTATGAGAAACATTTGCTTGAGCAAGCACAATGTGAGAAGTTGTCAATTAACAACATGTTCAAAAAAATGCAAGATAAGACCTTGCAAAGTAAAATCGTGTAATTGAAGGTATTTTTTATCATTTATAATTATTAATATATTGATAATATGTTTTGTATTGTGTGTAATATCGAATTGTAATGGCTTTTTTACATGCAAATTGTTTTTTATATCTTAAGGCGAGGAACACCAATGGTGAACTATCTCTAGTATAAGGAATTATTGTCACAATTTTCTATTGATAATTTTTCACAATCGTATTGGTCACATAATAGTGGATTGGATTTGGTAAAAGCGTTAGATAAGGTTATCAAGCAAGATTTGAGAGAAAAAATCAAATCTTCTTGAATTTTTTCTCTCACTAGATGAGGTTACATCTAGAGATAATACTAGTTGGGTTTGCATGAATGTTTATATTGTGGAAAATCATGTTCATCATGCATATTTTCTTACGATAAACAAAATACAAAAAGATGCCGTAGTAGAGAACCTATCCTTGTTAGTTGAAGAAAGATTGACGAGTATGTTACAATTATCAACGGCTAAGAATATTCACCAATCGATTATAGGATATCTTTGGTTTAGAGAACAAATCGCCACACTTTCGAAAGTCTAAAATACAAGTTTCGCCACATATTCTATAACATGAAAGTATGCATTGGCTCTTAAAATCATCTATGGTCTCCACTCTGTTTTAAGACCTATCTCTGTAGCTTGATTCTCCAGCAAATCATCAAGCTTCTCTTGAAGCTCAGGATTTGTTGCTTGTAGAAATAATTCAATTTTTTGACTTGCAAGAGCTTGCTGTTCTGCAAGATCCAATTGCTGAAATTGACTTTCAAATTCTCCTAACAATTATGTCGCTACAAGACCCTTATTGGGTTGTAAAACCCACTCGCGAAAAGTCTTGCGCATAATCAAATTGGTATCTTCAATGTAAAATTCTTCCTTGAGTGTCTTCTTGAAAGCTACCCAGTCATCATCTTGCATGTATAATTTAGTATTCGCGCTTTCAGTTCATGTACAGTAACACGTAAAAAATACTGGCTCCATGCAAGTTGAGCCACCCCAAATAATTTCATCTTTTGAGCATAGGTATGTACATATACAGATACATTCTTGCCATTGAATAACCTCATCTCACGCTCAACTACTTGCAGAGCATTCATCACAACACTTTTTGTTTGAGTAGAAGCTTGCATCACCTGTTGTTGTTGTTGTACCTACATAAGCATATTCATATTTTGCACCAACTGTTGCAAAACATCACTAGAGATTGTGTTCGAAGGTTATCCCATCTTGTATTTCCTTCTTCTGACGACCTTTCACGTCGGGTTCACAAATGTTGGAGGGGTTTTTGTCGAAAGGTCGTATCCACCAAGGATCAGAGATAGAAGGAAGTAGAGATAAGAGATAGAAGAGAAGAAAAAGAATAGACAAGAGGTAAACACAATAAAGACAAAGCACAATGAATCGAATCAATATGTATTGAAATCCCTTGTTTGGCACTACTTAGAAGCAATCTTCAAGCATTAGATCTACTGGAGCTCCTTCGTAGACCAAAAATGTGTATCAACTAACAGCTTTCTCTTTGTTGCTCGAAACCCAAATCTGATGGCTCCATTGACTTCGAAAGGGGGGTAAAACCCTAGGACACTTGCTTAGGGATCTCCCTGATCACTTCTTCTTCTTCTTCTTCTTCTTCTAGATCAAAGTGTTGTTTTCTGGTTGTCAACTGTGATTGCAATGCGTGCGATTTCACCAATCTTTATTTTTTATGAAAAATCCCAAAATTGGCTGAAAAAGCAACTTGCTTTTTGCATGACATCCTAATCTAGAAGCTTTCCTAACTTTTTAGGATTTTTTACAATAAATAATATCCAAAATAGGCTAAAATTATCCAAAAATCTAGTATTTTTGGACCATCCATGCCACGGACTCTAGCACTAATGACTTAGATGTTATTGACTCTCTTGATTAATAAGAAAGTCGAATGATGATGCACTCCAGATTTTTTCACATCGTGTCCGTGTAGTGGCACGGCGACGGTGATAAAAATTGATTAGAAGGATATTATCTTATGGATACCTTAAGCATACACCAAATCACTTAATGTTAATATAGTCTGGTTGAAGAGTGCATTCATGGATAATATTTACTTGGACTTTGTAAGATGAGGACTTGGGGAAGTGGATGTAATACCCTAAAGAATAGTGGTGCTATGTTTAGTTATTGAGGCTCATCGTACCCTTGTAGTAAAGATCCAGGTTAATTTTATGGTTTAACACTACCCTTTTGATTTTTTTAACATTTGCAATATTAAAATCCCTTATATGAATAGATTTATGCATTTTAAAATATTTCATTCTATAAATGTACATATCTAAGCTTATGTTTTTTTATATTCCCTTTTTTTTGAACTCACATGATGCACATTTTTATACACAGTAACTTACCTGAGGCTTGAAGAAGGTCATATATGAGAATCATCATAGATTTCTACCACTAATCATCTCAAAGATGAGAGCTCTTGGAAGTATCAACACAATCCCTCACCATTGGAGATTGGAAGGGTTTATGGAATGGTGCACACCATGATTGTTCATATTGGAAGCACAAATTTAATGCATACTAGCTCATGTTATGCATCACTATTTGGTTTAGTTGGGTATTGGACCCACCTCAAGATCAACCACCTTCTTGATATTTTTGCATATATTCAAGAACATCATGTCTAGGATTTAGGATAATCTAATTGGTTTGTGAGCTTCTATGCATGTAAGAGAGGATCTATGTAGTATAGGTAGAATAAGGAGTGGCCATGCGAGCCGCTAAATGGGAATACCGTTATATCGTGCACATCATGGATATTAACATCAAGGAAGGAAAAAGTTGTAAAATAATCCATTATAACATTTTATACTCCTGTAAGATGCATGAGATGTCTGAAGGGGACCTTTACAAAGACTAAAAGAAGAGGGATGGAGGGTTTTTTTTAAAAAAAAGTCTATGATTGACACAAGATACTCCAAATAACCATTTTTAGACTTAGAGGATCTATGAGAAGTGGAGCACCCAAGATAGTGGTATCATTGCTAGCTTTGATAGAGTGTGGATGGTTGGTGTTGTAAGATCCAAGATATCATAATTCTTGAATTTTGGAGCTTCTTTCATATATTTCAGATGCTAAGTGGTTTAAGAATGTGATGGAAACATGCCCTATTTCTATAGACTTTATAAAGTTATGGCAAGGGAAAAATGAAACATTAGTACTATCACAATCATGTGACTAGGTATATTTTTAGAATATATGCATGAGATATGCATTTGGTTTTCACACATATATATTAGTCTCACTTATGTTTCCTTCCTAGTATCATATATTAAGATTTTCTTATTTGTGCTTGAGTAGGTTGTTTTTCACCTGCATAAGAAGCTTAGTTCGGATGAACCTTTGGCTCTTGTCTATTTAGATGTTTGTGGCCCCATGCCCTATTAGTCCTTGGGTGGTGGGAAGCACTTTGTTACATCCATAGATTATTATTTGCATAAGGTTTGGGCCTATCCTACTAAGCAAAAAATTGATGTTTTACATAGTTTTAGTGTTTTCTTGCTATGTTTGAGAACCAATCTAGGTATAGGTTGAAATGCCTACAATTTGAGAATGGGGGTGAATATGTCTCTAAGGCTTTTGAGTAGCTATGTGATGAGAGGGGTATTTTGCATCAGTTGACTGATCCATACACTCCACCCTAGAATGGTGTTGTAGAGTGCATGAATGGAACCATTTTAAAGGAAAAAGTTCAAAGTATGCTTAGTCAGGAAAGCTTACTATATCATTTTTGGATTGAGATAGTCACTATTGCCATGCATATCATTGATATATCCCTATGCATTGCTATTGGTGGTAGATTTGTAAAGGATGTATGATGTAGTAAACCTCTCTTGTATGCATACTTGTGAGTCATTGGATGTGAGGGTTTTTGCCAGATTCCCAAAGACAAGCAGAATAAGGTGGATCCAAAGTCTGTCAAATGCATCTTCCTTGGTTATGGCGATACATGTGAGATGGTGTCTCATTTTTAGGATCCATAGACTTGGGAGGTTATCTGTAGCCATGATTTTATTTCCCATGCATGAGGACATTTATATATTGCAGCCTAGGGGCTTTGTTGAAAAAGGCAAGGAACACCTAGTGTGCAAATTGGAGAAGAGTCTTTATGGGCTTAAGTAGGAACCTAGGAAATGGCATCATAAGTTTGATAATTTCATGCATTCATAGGAATATCCCGACAGCGATATGGATCTATGTCTATACACAAAGAAGGCACGTGATGGTAGCCTTATTATTTTGGTGCTTTATGTTGATGATATGCTTATTACATATTTAGAAATTTGCAAAATTTCATAAAGTTTAGAAATTCCTAATATGATTAATATTTCGATACATGGTCAAATCTTATCCCCTTACTTGAATATGAAATTTTTCCTAGATACTATATAAGCAACCCCCCTGTCCCATTCTCAAATATGGGGTTAAGATTTAGCCATTTGGTCAAATCTTTACTCCTTATTTGAAAGTGGAACTTGGGAGATTGCTAAATTCTTTTATATGGTATTAGCTAAAGACATCATCATTATTAGTATGTTTTTCTTGTCTTGCAAGGTAGTTCATACATATATTTGATGCTTGATTTATGTTCCGCTAGTCTGATTGAATAAGACCTCGAGATAGAGATCTCACTAGATGATAAACATGGAAGAATCAAGCTCCATAAGTTTTGGACAATGCATTGAAATCTTGCATATCATTGAGAAAAAGCCATGACTATTTGGACTAAAAGGAGCCGAGCTCATGAATGTCAAAAGAACATGTTGCAAAGCTTAGGCAAGGACTTTGGATGAATCATGAAGGGTTCTATTCTTTTGATGGTGAAGCGAGAGACATTGCATAAATACCTTCAATATAAGCATCTTTGGAGGACATAGAGGAATGGTCATTGATAGTTTGACATTGCTTCATCAGAGGTCAACTATAAGAAGATATAACTTATATGGGAAAAAAATTTCAGAGTAACTCTTGATTATCCTCTAAAATTTTGAGTTGAATCTCACATGTGAATTGCTTTTGACACTGAAGTGCTGAATGATTCATTGAAGAACTCGACCAAAGTAGTGGAGCACAACTTTCCATAGTCCTATGATAGGAAAGAGAAATCATGCATTTAGTGGTCATCATTAAAAGGAAAAGTTTATGGCTCCCTTTTCCCTTAGAGTCCATACCAGTATCAATGTCATGCATTTTGTGGTCATCATTAAAAGGAAAAGTTTATGGCACCCTCTTTCCCTTAGAGTCCATACCAATATCAATGTGAATGCAAGGGAGATGCCTTATAGAGCATGCCTTTGGGAGTGCTTGAGTGCTTTATGGGAAAAAGAAGGGGTGAAGATTGTGAAGCTCACTGTCTTTTTTTCCAGTATGGTGGTGGAGAAAAGCAAGGAGTTTTTTTGCACGAGCTAAAAAGAGGAGTCTATGTGCTAACAAGGTCTCATTGCGACTCTCTTAGCCAACCTCCGGAGAAATGGATTTGATTCATCAGCTGAAATTGATTTAGATGAACTTATCGATTTGTCAGCTCTTATCAACATTTCACTGGCTTGCTCATTTTATATGATTTCTTTTTCCCTAATCGAATAAGTGCAACATCCTAAAAATGCTCTGGCACGTCGGTTTATAAAGCATTAAGTTATTTTCCACTACCCTTTCCCCAAAACTATCCACGCCAAAAGACATTATTGCATGCCCAATTGCAATTGCCTTATATAATTTTTGGAATAGGGAGAAAAAACAAGGCATCATGGGAATGGCATGACGAAATCATGGGAAGCAGGAGTGCTTTGCTAGAAGCTTTCTACAAGGATCAAAGCACTTGATGGTGGAAACATACAAACCAGGAGGCTGACAGCTTGCTTCATTGAGAGACAGAGAAGGCTCGCTCCCTGTGAGCTTGAACTAGAGTACTAGACGAAGTCTGCACGTGGAACAAAGAGCTCAAGATCAAACCATATTCTTCACCTTCTAATATCTCGTGATGGGTGGTGGGCTGACGCTTACGCTTGATGAGGAACGAGCATATTCGATGTGCAGCAACACATAATCAGAAGGATCCAGGCTAATCATAATTGCGGCTGGTTGATGTAATTGCCACTCCTCTTCATCATCATAACCATCGATTTACTGCAATAAGCCTATCGTACCATGTAGGCGACACCCTTACCATCATTGTTACTTCAAACTAACTTAACATTCATGTCCATGACATGTCATCTAAGGAGATTAAGCATGACTGACCATTGCTTCGAGGAGGGAATTAGCCCTTCACTATAATCAAAGAGTGGCAAGTCTTCAAAGAGACCACCTGTAAAACCATGATGATGAAAAGCTGATGTTGGTCTTATTGCATGCTTGAAGAGTAGCATTTGTGAGCTTGATGTCAAATTTAGAGCATTTATGGTTATCATGATCTAATGTAAAACCGTTTTAATGGCGATCGAAAAGTCAGTCTTAAGCTCGGGTTTTGTTTGCTCTAGTGTCATGATGAACTCATAATGTTGGATGTGTTTTCAAACTCAAAAAATAAGAACTCTTGGAAGTTTTAAAGTTCCTACAAGTTCTTTTGGCTCTATGCTACTATCTATATTCACAAGGTCTAATGCTTGTCTTCAATAATATTCTATCTTTCATCTTGCTACCTCTTAGCCTCCGTGGTTTTGTGGCTTGACACAAAGCTCCTCGACATCGCATACACACAATCATTCTAAGGACTTTTCTATTTGTCCAAGAAGAAGTACATTCATAGGATGCTTGAGCAATTCCATATCCAAGATGGTAAGCCTATTAGATGTCTGCTACGTTGAGTGAAGGTTAGGCAGGTACATTATCCCTAGTTAGATGATGATGAGAGGGCCGAGATGGCCAAGGTTCCATATGCATCCGCAATGGGCATTTTGATATATGCCATAATAGCCACTTACCTTGACATAGCATTTGCGGTGGAAGTTGTGGCATATTATACGACTATACATGGCAGGCGACATTGGGATGCCATGAAGGGGATCATGAGATACCTTAAATACACTACAAATTTGTGCATTTACTATGGTAGCCAGGATATAGGAGTCATGGGTTATACTGACTTAGATTATGCAAGACATGTAGATAATAGAGAGTCCACCTCTAGGTATGTCTTTACCTTTTTTGGAGGTACTATCTTTTAGATGTCTAGGGTGCAAAAATGCATGGCGTTGCCCACTAGCAAGGTTGAGCACATTGCAGCCCACTGAGGCTTGCAAGGAGGCCTATGGTTAGAGACCATTTGGTTGCAAATCTTGATATGAGTATGACTCATACATTGCATTGAGATTTGATGAGTACCATTTAGTTTTTGGCTCGTAATTCGGTCTTCCATGTGAAGACAAAGCAGGTTGAGGTGTGCTATCACTTTATCAATTTAGAGATGGTAGAGGACAAGTCCATTGAGCTTGTGAAGATCTTTATAGATACAAATCCTATAAGTCTACTCTCTAAAAGTATTTGAGTGGAATGCTATGCATTCCTTACAAAAATGATGGGTGTAGGATGAGATAATGTCTTTCCTTATCTTGTTGTACTTTTACATACACTTTGAACTTTGTCATATCTTTTTCTTATTTTTCCACAGTCAAGCACATTTTCCTTTAAGTGAGAGGTTGTTGGGGAGCCGCCTACATTTACTTGTATATTGTACCCGCACACATATCCAGTGCAAGTGGTGGGCACCTATCATTGTTATTTTATTCTTTATTATTTTAGCGGCAATAGAATAAGGGAAGGTAGGTTACACATTATGATTATTGGTATTCCCATATATCAGTCTATCTCTTCTTGAATGAACCTCCATAGCTCTTTGCTCCCTTCTTACTTTTGCTACTACTTCCACTTCCACTCCACCTTTCAAATTGTGGTAATGGAGATGATGATGATTTTGGGATAAGAGAGGAGGGTGTTTGCAATGGGGGAGACACATACGATAATGGCATCACACATGAGGGTAACATTGTCATCATTGCTAGTGATGAATGTGTCCCAAAGGTGATGACCTAGTGGCTAGTAGTTAGGCTCACAATGGTAGGCTGTGGGGTCAACTCTCGTTAGGTGCATCACTTAGTTGGACACGTAATTTATTAATGGTGTGCTTAGTAGGTTCATCACAATGGTAGGTTGTGGGGTCAACTCTCGTTAGGTGCATCACTTAGTTGGACACGTAATTCATTAATGGTGTACTGCTTAGTAGGTTCATCACAATGCTAGTGATGAATGTGTCCCAAAGGTGATGGCCTAGTGGCTAGCAGTTAGGCTCACAATGGTAGGCTGTGGGGCCAACTCTCATTAGGTGCATCATTTGATTTGACACTTACTTTTTTTATGGTGTGTTCATGTAAGTCTTGGCTCTTGCCCAGTCCAACACTGTGTTGGTCTTCCTCCTTGGTAGGTTCACAAAGGAGGAGGGTCCTAGTGAGTTCAAGCTCCATTGAACATTCATTTGGCTTGTGAGTTATCCTATCTATGCATGGGAAAAATCGTAACATGGCTCTTGCTTTCTCTCTTGGCTAATATTGGAGGGGAGGCAACCCCTTGTGGGAATTCAAGTATGTTTGTCTTATCTCACACAAAAAAACAAATTCTAATTCAACTAGAAAACAAGAGGTCATTAAAAGGATGCTTGGGTGGTAAGACTAATCTACATTTATAAATCCATGTAATCTAAATTATCCAAAGCAGCAAAGTAATGTTTTGACCTATGGTTTAAAGTTTTCCAACAATTTTCTAGCTTGTTTATTGACTTTAACAATGATAATCAAACTAGGTGGGTATACATATATTCTAATTATAACTGAGATAAGAGTGACAAACTCTAATCCGAGAATGATAGATTGATTACTTGCCATTCACATGATCTTGTCGATGAGTACATGTGGGAATGCATATGTGAGGTCCTCAACATTATTTTCATGCTATTCACAATCTACATTGAAATTATGATTTTAATGTTGGGAATCAAAGTTTGCATGTGAGAGTTTTAGTATCTTCACAATTAAAGCAGATTATGAGAACTATGTTAACAATAAGAAGACTTGTCATAATAGACACTCCATAGATCCTAAACTTGTGCATTGTATCCAACTCTTCTTGGTCATTGTAGGCGAGTGGATATGGCTAGAAAGCATCTACCTTACGTTGTCTATAAAAGGGTTGGGAACAATCATCATAGAAAACTAGGAGTTGTGAATCCATGTGTAAGGTCCTCAACATTGTCCTCATGCATTCATGGTTTATAGTGATCATGCTTTCTACATTAGGGATTGCAATCTAAAGGGTAGGGTGTCAATACTCTTGAAAAATGATCCCCTATATATTGAACCTGGATTGTGAACTACAAAAAGTCTTTGAAGAAAGCCATGCCTTTTATGGTGGATCCAATTGTGGGCAAAGAAGTATGTTACGAACAGTTTTAACAATGATAGACGGTATCCATCTATATGATCATTTGGCCAACAACATGTGATACTTTTTCCATCAGTGATGTTTAAATCTCATATTATTCACTTGATAACATTTATTCGCATGTAAATCTTTTGCTATTCACTTAATTTAATAACATCTACACGCATTATTTTGTATCTCACTTGACTAGGGTTTATAGGACCTTCATGATAATGTGGAGATTTGACATGAGGGGGTTCGATGGGGGTAAGATTTACCTGTAAAACTAAAATTAAGAGGTGATGTAAGAACCTTCGAAAGCAGGTATTTTACCTCGAAGATTTTCGATCGAAAGGTTTTTGACCTTTTGGGGAAACAGCATTTTTCGATCACGTGAACCCTTCTTTCGAGCTGCCACGTCACGAAGCCGGTGGTCCCTGGTTTAAAAAGTTCCACGTGGAACGAAGCCTCGCACAAGCCGGCGGCCCGGCGCAAAGCAGCGCTTCCGCCAGCAGCGTCCAGGCCAAAGCGCACACGTGGCGAGCGAAGGGGAGGCTGCCGTCGAACTTGCCCTTATTTCGATCATGTGAGCCCTTCTTTCGGCTGCCACGTCACGAAGCCGGCGGTCCCTCGTTTAAAAAGTTCCACGTGGAACGAAGCCTCGCACAAGCCGGCGCAAAGCAGCGCTTCGACGGCAGCCTCCCCTTCGCTCGCCACGTGTGCGCTTTGGCCTGGAGGCTGCTGGCCCTCTGAGTCCCTTCTTTTAGCTTTTTCTCGCGTGTAGAATGGATGATGACTCTGTTATGAACGTAACCCACTCTGTCGCTCTCAACCATAGAGTTGATCAATCATGGTTACCTTTTATGTCATGCAATTAATCAGGGTTTTCCCTTTGGATAGGCTTGGATAAATGTGAGATGTTGACCCTATGTTCCTATAGTGTTCATGATGGATCTCTTAATGACCACGTTGGTATAGGATGATGCAGTTGCTAAGTTGAATGGGACATTATCTCGAAGATAAAACCTTTCAAAGAAAAATTGTCGAGTTAAAACACCTATACTTAAAGGTTTTTGTACTCATATCCATCAAAATTTTGAAACTCCTCTCACCTCTAAATTTTAGTTTGAGAGGCAAATTAAAGCCATCAAGCCCCCTTATATTAAATCTACACATTATGACGATCCCAAACACCAGTCAAGTGAGATACATGATCGAGTAGTTAAGAAATTACAAGCTTCCAAAATATTGAAAACGCTTGTGAAAAAAACTATTACATATTTCTTTAAATTATATGTGTATCTATACTATATTATTATTTTCACTATTGGTTCGGTGATCTCCTAAACCTTCATTTAACTCTCGAGCTTGTGCCTTTTAAGTTAACTTGATTTTGAAATTCAAATTTTTATGATTGATGATTGATGAGGCCATTTTAACCATCATATGCTTGATGCTTGATGATACTTTAATGCATGAGTCGTGTGTGTGTGTGTGTGTGTTTGGGTTGGTTCCTTCTCCCGTCATTTTTCACTCTTCAAGGTGTTAGGTTGGTGTGCTAGATTGATGCATGAGATTGGGTGTGTCACGCTACTACAAGAGATTGGGTACGTAGTGGGGTTGGGTGCGTCAAGTTAGTGTGTCTCTCTATCTCTCTCTCTTCTACAACTTTGAATTGTCTCTCTCTCTCTCTCTCTCTCAACATGAGCAGTCGTGGGACAACAACATCAAGGGTATTGGCAACGCTCTCTCTCTCTCTCTCTCTACGCTTAGCACGAGTACCATTGGGCATAGTAGCAATGGACCTCTCTCTCTCTCTCTCTCTCTCTCTCATTTTGTTTCTGGGACAATAGTAATAGCCGAGCGACGAAAAGAGCATTGGGTAGAAAGCGCGGAGCAACAACAAGCTCTCTGTTTATGTCTCTTCGTCTCTCTTTGCACTCAACATAAGCACCAATGGGTAGAGGTCTCTCTCCCCCCCCTCCTCTCTCTCTCTATCTCTCACTCTCTCTCTTTGTGTCTTAAGATAGGAGCACTGGGCATAGAGGGCAGAGCACTAGTGATAGCCAACAAGGTCAATGGGCGCTGAGGGAGGAGCAATAACAACAACTGGAGGGAAACGTTCATGTGGGCAAGTTTTATTGAGATGAACCATGTCTTTGATTACATAGCAAAGGAAATAAAGGCAAGTCATTGATCTTTTGGGATAGCCTTGATGATAAGAATAGCCCAATAAATATCTAACACTGAATCATGGGTATTGGATAGTGGTTCCTCGTGTCACATGACCAACAAGAAAGGTCTATATAGTATTGTGAAGCCTTTGTAAGAATCCATCACTGTGACGGTTGAGAATGATGCAAAATGCCTTGTTGAGGGCACATGTACTATTTCCTTTGTTATTGCAAATGGTAAACTTAAGAATCTTTCAAATGTGTTGTATCTTTTAGATATAAATAGAATTTTTTTATCAATTGCTTTTATAATTGATCTTGTCCATGAGGTAAGATTCCCTAAATAGGTGTAGAAATTATCGATAGTGCTGGCAAATTTATCGGCAAAGGAGAAAGAAGAAACAACTAGTATGAGCTAAGTACTCTTACAGCCATCTTGGTCACATTAGTTTTGGAGTGTTAATAAAGGATATGCATAAGCAAGGTATGGTTGCTCATCTACTTGCAGTATAACGGAAATGAAGAAACAATGTGAAGCTTGTATGATGGGCAAGCAACAGAGAAAGTTATTTTCACAAGAAAGCAAGGACAGAGTGAAGGCTCCTCTAGAGTTGGTGCTTATTGACTTATGTGGTAAAATGCCTACAAAAACCTTGGGAGGATCTTCTTATTTTATGTTGATTATTGATGACTACAGTAGGAAGATGTGGGTGTGTACTTCCTTCGTGATAAGACTCAAGATTTTGATAAGTTTAAAGAATGGCTAAAACTTGTTGAGAATGAAACAAGGCAAAGTATGAAGAAGTTTAAAACAAATGGCAGTGGTGAGTTCAACTCAAAGGAGTCTGAAGACTTTTGCAAGGGCAAAGGGATTAAGCATCAATTGACAACACCTCATACACCTAAGCAAAATGGTGTTGTTGAACACTGAAATTGCACCATTGTGGAACTGACAAGGTGCATGCTTAAGGGCAAGGGATTGCATGACCAATTTTGGGCAGATGCTGTTAATACTGCAGTCTACATTCTCAATCGAAGTTACGCAAAGGCTCTAAAGGCCAAAACTCCCCATGAGACCTATTATGGTAAGAAATTATATGTCTCACATTTTGAAACTTTTGGGTGTAAATGTTATGCACATGTTCCTGAGGATAAGAGAAACAAGTTAAATCCAAAAAGCACAAAATGTATCTTCTTAGGTTATAGTGATGAGCAAAAGGTGAACAAGAGGAAAAGAAGATCATAGTGAGCCATGATGTGGTGTTCAAGGAGTAGCCACATACAGTGGAGGAGGAGGAAATAAGCTCTTCCACTTTATCATCTAGCGAAGAAGCAGTACACTATGAACCTATCCAAAGAGTTATCCCTACTCTCAAGAAGGAGGAAGCATCGTCTTCGAATGATGAGGACAAAGTTCATCAACATGCAATTATGCCACCAAAAAAGCCATTGCTGTGATGGATGAAGCAACTTTATGATCACAATAATTCTATGCCTACTACAATTGAGGAAAAGGTGGATGGACCAAGGAGGTCTCTGAGAATAGAGGAGAAAAGAAAGGCTTTTGCTCACATAGTCAATATGGCCTTGATGGTTGAGATTATGAGAGAAGTAAAGGAGCCCACCGAGTTAGAAGAAGCACTTATCGATCCAGCATGCAGAGTAGCTATGCAAGATGAGTATGACAATATATTGAAGAATGACACTTGGGAGCTAGTGGATCGACTAGAAAAGAGGAAGATTATTGGTACCAAGTGGGTCTGGAAGGTAAATTACAAGACTAATAGCAGCTTAGAAAAGTACAAAGCTAGATTAGCTGCACATGAATTTTCACAGGTTGAAGGATTTGATTTTCAAGAATTGCTCCAACTACTAGAATAAATACTATTCTCACAATACTTATAGTGGTTTTCCATAACAAGTGGCTAGTTTACCAAATGGATATAAAATCAAGGTTCTTGAATGGTGAACTCAAGGAGGAGATGTATGTGGCTCAACAACTAGGGTTTGAGACCCCCCATTTTGAGAACAAAGTTTGTAAGCTGAAGAAGGCATTATATGGGCTGAAACAAGCCCCTAGATCACGGTACCAGCAATAGATAGATAAATTTTTTTCTAGGTTTGAATTTCAAAAGATGTGCCTCAGATGCCAACTTGTATGTTTATAGGGATAGTGAAAAGTCTATAGTGATTGTCCTATATGTGCACGACCTTCTTATTATATGTGACCATGAAGATATAATCCATCAGACTCAAAAGACTTTGAGCTTTGAGTTTGAAATGACAGGCTTGGGCTTACTGCACTATTATTTGGGGATTGAAGTTTGGAAAAATCTTCATCTCTAAAAAAAAATATACATGGGAGATCTTAAAAGCATTTGGCATGATCGAGTATAAGGAGATAGTTACACCTATGGAGGTCAATGTGAAGTTATCCATTGAGAATACATCAACATTAGTAGACATTGGGAGGTACGGGAGGTTGGTTGGCAGCCTCATCTACTTGTATAACATCGAGTTAGATATAAGTTTTGTGATTGGTTTTTTGAGTAGGTTCTCAAACAAACAATGAGAGAGTCATTAGAAAACTAGGATGCAGGTGCTCAAATACTTGAAGGGAACTCTTGACTATGGTATCACATATAGTTCTGGAAGTTCTCTTATGGGAAACTATGATTCAGATTGGGCAAGTGACAATGATTACAGGAAATCAGTTTCTAGATATTGTTTCTCTTTATATTCAAGATCTCTTGGATTAGTAAGAAGCAACCAACTATGGAATTGTCTTCTACAGAAGCAGAGTATAAGGTAGCTTGCTTTGCTGTATGTGAAGATGGTTAAGGAGGATCCTATGGCATATGGGAGCACAGGATGAAGATCCAACAATGCTAATATGTGACAATAAAAGTTGCATGGCCATTTCCAAAAATCCAATTTTTCATGCATGCACTAAACATATTGAGGTCCGGTATCACTATGTGCATGACTCCATTGAGGATGGGATAATAGAGATGGTCTACTATCCAACAAAGGACAATGGAGCATATATCTTCACCAAAGATCGTATGAAAGATCTCCTTCAAATTCATCTTTAAAGACTCAGCATTGAGCCAAAAACATAGTTCAGTAGTGGGTGGACATTGAGGGGGGGGGGGGTGTTAGATATGCTTAATGCCCCACCCTTATAAGGTGCAACCAATGATCCATGGTGCTTAGAGTTGTAAGGCTCTCATTATGAGGAGAAGCCATGTGTAAGTAGGGACATTGGGTGGGTCTTAACTTGTATGTCAAATGAGGTCTATATGATTGTATTGCAAAAATGTGACCTTCGTAGATCTAGCCTTTGGGTAAGATAGAGTAGTTATGCTGGTAGCAACTCAGGCACCCGATGGTAAAGGAAATATTCCTTGGCTGACTAGGGAGGGTTCATAATATGGTCGAACAAGCTGACCAGATTACCTTCTCATTCTATAAAAGGAAGATCCCTCTAAATCCATCGTCAATCTATCTTTCACCCAGTCAAAGTTCTTCTAGCTACCCTAAGCTCTTCACCTATCATCTATCTGGATCACCATCTAAGATTCATAGTGGAAGCACACAGGTGGATAGAGTCATCTTCGTATCAGTTCGTTTGAAATTAAAGTAATCTTTGTTCTTCTCATATTTGCTATGTGTTCTCTACTCCTTGCTTAGATTTTGTCCGCATAGTGCCATGCAATTTCTACAAAACTCCCCTAATGAAGTCAATGCCCTACAATTGACTTGAGATCTTATTCTACTAGTTGTAGTTGTATTTTAAAAAATAAATGATGCCTTCCCATTGCAATGATAGATACTTTTAATTAGATGCATATATCATATTGCACTCATATATATTGAAAACACAAAGTTAGATCCATCTTCACAATGGTGCCATTTCCAAACTCAATCAGTTTGCTTTTTCAACATGCCCACTCCTTTATAGTAAGCTACCATATTTGACATGACATCACCTTTGTCAATGAACCACATCTTCTATATATTTACAATCCTCAAATAAGCCACTTCTCCAACCCCATAATAATAAACAACACTCTGCAATTGATGGCACTCCTTTGTGATGAGCACTCACTCGTATGTACCCTCTAAACCTGTAGTTCTTCCAGACCACTCAAATCTACTTGGATTGAAAGGCCAAATAGTGAGTGCCCAAAGTATCACACACACAAACCATTTGCCACCATCTAGATAACAATTTTGAATAGTATTCTTGCATAAGTTATGAACATCATTGTATCCACTTGGATCATAAACTTGAATACCTATCTCCTCATAAGTATGTAGTCAATCCATTGTCCACCTCTCAGATCATATGGTATCATAATTTCTTGCAATTCAATCAATATATATCCATCTACATTTTTATGCATGATGTCCTTAGATGCACCTAGATCATACGATATCATAAGTTCTTGTAGTTCAATCAATATATATCCATCGGGAACTACTAAATAGTGCAACAAGTTCAAGTCTATCATTTCAAACTCAAAGCTTAAAGCCTTTCGAGTCTAATGGATCATATCTTCATAGTCACTTGTAATAAGAAGATCATCCATATATAGGACAATCACTATAGACTTTTCACCATCCTTTTAAACATACAAGTAAGCATTTGAGACATATCTTTTGAAATTTAAGCCTAAAGAAAATTTATTTATTAGCTCTGATACCATGCTCTAGGGGCTTGTTTCAACCCATACAATTCCTTTTTTAGTTTATAGACTTTGTTCTGAGAATGGGGGGTCTCAAACCTTGATGAACGAGAAACATGTGAAAATTAAAATCTTTAACTTGTGAAAATACATGTGTAGCTAATCTAGCTTTGTACTCTTTTAAGCTTCCATCAATCTTATACTTTAGTTTTAGATCCACTTGGTGCCAATAATCTTTCTCTTTTTTGGCCAATCCACTAAGTATCATTATTCATTATGTTGTCATACTCAACTTGCATAACTCCTCTCTATGCTAGATCAGCAAAGTGCTTATTCCAAGTTTGCTGGCTCCTTTGCCTCTTTCTTAATCTCTCAGCCAATCTCTATGCTCGATCGACAAGTGCTTCTTCCAAGTCTATTAGATCCTTTGCCTCTTTCATGATCTCAACCACTATCGAGGCCATATTGACTATGTGAGCAAAGGCCTTTCTTTGCTTCTCTATTTTTTGGAACCTCCTTAGTCCATCTGCCTTTTCCCTCAATAGTGATATGCACAAGATTACTATGATCATAGAGTTTCTTTACCCATCCTAGCAATGGCTTTTCCGATAGCATGAATGTACATTAGTGAACTTTCTCCTCATCATTCGAAGAAGACACTTCCTCCTTCTTGAGGGGAGGGACAAATCTTGGGACATTCTCATAGTGGACTACTTTATGATTGGATGATAAAGTGGAAGAACTTGTGTTCTCTCCTCCACTATGTGGCTACTCCTTGAACACCACATCATGGCTTGCTATGATCTTCTTTGCCTCTTGGTCATATAATTTATAAGCCTTTTGCTCATTATTGTAACCCAAGAAGATACATTTTGTACTTTTTGGTTTTAACTTGTTTCTCTTATCCTTTGGAATATGTGCATAACATTCAATCCAAATTTCTAAAGTGGGAGACAAATGGTTTCTTAAAAGTATAGGCATCATGAAGAGTTTTTCCCGTAAGAGCCTTTGTTCAACTCCGATTAAGAATGTAGATTGTAGTATTAATAGCTTTTTCCCAAAACTTGTTAGGCAATCCCTTGTCCTTAAGCATGGGCCTTGCCATTTCCACAATGGTGTGATTTTAGCAATGCCATTTTGTTGTGGTATATGAGGCATTGCCAATTGAAGCTTAATACTTTTTCTCTTGCAAAAGTCTTAAAACTCCTTTGAGTTGAACTTACCATTGCCATCTGTTCTAAACTTCTTCACACTTTCTCCTATTTCATTCTCAGTAAGGTTTTTAACCATTCCTTAAATGTACCAAAAGCTTGAGCCTTATCATGAAGGAAGTATACCCACATCTTCCCATTGTAGTCATTGATGATCAACATAAAAAAAGAAGATTCCCCCTAGCATGCACCAACACTAGAGGAAGGCTCTCTCTATGCTTGATTTTTTGTGGAAATACCTTTCTATGTTGCTTGTTCATCATGTAAGCTTCACATGATTCCTTCATTTCAGTTACTACATGTAGGTGAGAAACCATACCTTGTTGATGTATCTCTTTAACACTATAAAACCAATGTGATGAAATCTTTTATACCTTTGTTGACAACTTTGCTAGCATTGTTGATAATTTTTGCACCTATCTTGGTGAACCTCACCTCATGGCCAAGATTAGTTATAGAAGCAACTGATAATATATTTCTCTTAATATCTAGAACATACAATGCATTTGAAAGATATTTGAGTTCACCATTTGCAGCAACAAAGAAAATAATACATGTATCCTCAGTAGGATATTTTGCATCGCAACCGTCATAGTAATGATTCTTACAAAGGCTTCAAAGAACTGTATAAAGCTTTCTTGTTGGTCATGTGATGGGAGGCATCACTATCCAATACCTATGATACATCTTGCACTGAGGAACAAACTTTCTCAATGGTTGCTGCCATGACGCTACGTATCCACAATTGCGAACTTGAGGGAGGAGTTTTTCGCCAGGAATTTGAACTTATTAGTTAGCATCATTAGGAAAAAAATTTCTGTTGTGTGTGTCTTTTTGTTTGCATTCTGCATGACGCACGAGCACATGCAGATAGGCTAGGTATATTTTCTTCAGTGCACTCATAATTTTTGTGTGGATATCATTTGATTGATTGTATCACATGGATCCAACATTTCATATTTTCTCAAATCATGAGTGGATGAGCACAAAGTGCTATTTCAAAGCATATTTTTGCTAGGACACATCACATGAAAAACCAGGTATTTATGAATAAAATATACGTTTTAAAAGACTCAAGAGGTGGAAGGAAACTTCTTCGATTAAGGCCGAAGCTAGTTACCATCAATATGAAATTCAAATGGGAAATTATGGAGTTTTTTTGAGACATGCAGTTAGAGCTACCCAAATAAACCAAGTGACCATAGTGTACAAAAGGAGAATCCTTCATATTGTTTCCCTCATCCCTCCAGGCCACCTTGGAGCACTAGCCTTGCCTCCGTTACTCTCCTCCCGAGCTTAGTTCAGAAGCACCTACTTTCAACATTCATCACATGTGGGTGCTACTAGTCGATTAAAAGAGGTTGGACAAGATATCTATGTTTGTGCTGACTATAATCAACCAATGGAGCATCAAAGAGGAACATTTATGAAAAGAATTCTTTTCTTACTGATGAGTAGAGGGACTTTCAAAGGTTGGCTTACTAGAGACGAGACTAAATTGTTATTTTCAAGAGCTGCTATCTTTAAGTGCTTTGGGATTTTTGACCATTCACTGGAAATCAAGCTTGGAGTTCATTTTCGCTTGAGGGGAGGTGCAATCCAGTTCCTTGGAATAGGTCGCCACCATCAGAAATCGATGCAGCCAATTGAAGCTGATTACATTGTAAAAGGGTGCTTTGCGATGACTGAGCTTGGACATGGCAATAACGTTCGTGGCATTGAGACAAATTCACTACCTATGATGCATCAACTCAAGAATTTATCATAAATACACCATCTGAATCGACTCAAATCTTTGCATTGGCAGTAGAGATGAAGGCGTTCATAATTTTATTGTGTAGATACGGGATGTTAGAGGGAGAGCACTTGGTTTGCATAAGGAGCCTTGTTGAATCTGTCAGAGAAGAATAGCAAAAGCTTAAGCTTTTTGAGAAAAAATCTCCATGCTTTTGGAAGCCGCGTGCTCCAGATTGGGAGAGAGCTCTATAAGCAAAGAAGAGAGGAGTTCATGCTCACAGAAGTTCAGGATAATTTGATACTTTGATCTCGTCGAGAGAGAGGCTTTTCTGAGTGGAGGCAATTAGAGATGCAAAGGAGGGGATAGTTTGTCAGGGAGAGAGGCATGGAGTGTGTTTAGGGAGTTGCCATCCTGCGAAGGAAGTGAGTGCAGAGAAAGCATGGTGATACTGAAGAGAACATGGATCACAAAAGGCTTCATATTATGAGTAACACTATCAAAAAATGGGACATAATCCATCCCCACACAGCATGCTGATGAAGAACCATAATCACAGGCCGTCATCAAAGCAGAGAAGGCCGCCAGTTTAAATAGTCATAGACCATGGAAGATGAACTCATGCTGTGTACACGGCAAACTAATCGACAACTAAAGATGATAAAGTTGATCATGAAGAAGACAACATAAACGGTCTAGCGCAGTACATTGAGGCAGTCAGCATTTTGGTTAGAAGGAGCATCTTCTGAAGTAATGTGACAGGCTACAATCAAAGCAAGCGAGAAAGACAGAGGATAAATGGAGGGAACCAAATACAACATACTCTGAGAGTATTTGATCAATTGTAGTCGTAGAGCTGACGTTGTCGAATTTGACAAAGAAGGTGAAGAAAGCAGCCACAATTAGGAGGCAACGACTTTGGATTTGCTGCAGTGACATTAACGAGGTGGTGACTAGCTCCTGATTGCATATTTAGAGCTAATATCCATGGGCTTGGAGATGATACCAGTTGTATACGTTGATTTGATGAAATAAGAAGATTGAAAATTGGATGGTACAGGGTTGAGGATACCAATTGTAGGAAAGTGGATCAAAGTCTTCAAGAGATATGAGTCTGATGCATATGAGGAAGTGGAGTTGGATATAGGTATAGAAGAGAGTGTTGAGGATGAGGCTGAGGATGACCTTGAGGTGCATGATGAGGGCTCTGAACTTGCATAAGAATGATAGTGTCATACATATCGAAGGATATGCAAGTTTGGAGGGGGTGGATGCCATGTGACTTTATGTTTGTGTTATGAAATTGTAAGAGAAGCCGTACCTTTATGCTTTTAATGGTATGCATGCACATTAGAGGAAGATGGGTTCTATGAGATGAAGAGCTACTACAGTGACTTGTTTGCATGTCTATTGACAAGTGTGAAGCTTGGGAACAAGAAGATTGAGAGAAAAGTCATGTAAGTAAGTCAAATGAGCATATGGACTAGAGTAGGAAGGAACTTGATGATTTAGAGGACTTAGTGGAGCTTTAGGGAGCTGTTGTTGGGCTGATTTGATGAATGTATGGTATATGAGGCTATTTTCGAGGAGAAAAGGGCACAATCTATCCAAAACTTTCTTGAAGGGCTAGGAAAAAATGTGAGGAAGAAGAGGGCTGAGAACTCATGCAAGTTGGAGGCTTTGATGAAAAGGAATAGGGCTATACACTTTTGACCTTAAAGGTATTGATTGGGGTAGCAAAGAAGTGATTTGTGGCTCATATGAGATATTAGAAACAAAGAGCAAGCTATTCAAGTTGCATATTGCTGTCCTAACTTTTTAGCTTAAATCTTTGAACATATGCATAAATACTAGATGCATATGCTTGTCTACATCGAGTGTATGCTTGAAATATATGAAGAATCCTCTTCAGGGTGATTTTGGGGCAGCATAAATGATGTATTTAAATTACTTTTAATGATCATAAAACATGGTTGAATTCACGTAATTAGGCCCATATAGGGATTTCAGAGGATTTGGGGCTTATGGTCCCTTGGTATTATACTACTTGATGGTAGCAACTATATACTACATGTTTTCTTGGATTAAAGATGAGATTTAAAGTTTTTGTGGTTGCATAGTGCTAATGTATAGTAGGGTATCGGCCTTTAGTAAGGCAAATGCTACTTGGATGCATATGCTTGTCTACATTGAGTGTATGCTTGAAATATATGAAGAATCCTCTTCAGGGTGATTTTGGGGTCGCATAAATGATGTATTTAAATTACTTTTAATGATCATAAAACATTGTTGAATTCATGTAATTAGTCCCATATAGGGATTTCAGAGGATTTGGGGCTTATGGTCCCTTGGTATTATACTACTTGATGGTAGCAACTATATACTACATGTTTTCTTGGATTAAAGATGAGATTTAAAGCTTTTGTGGTTGCATAGAGCTGATGTACAGTGGGATGCATACACTTGTCTACATTGAGTGTATGTTTGAAATATATGAAGAATCCTCTTCAGGGTGATTTTGGGGTAGCATAAATGATGTATTTAAATTGCTTTTAATGATCATAAAGCATGGTTGAATTCACGTAATTAGGCCCATATAGGGATTTCAAAGGATTTGGGGCTTATGGTCCCTTGGTATTATACTACTTGATGGTAGCAACTATATACTACATGTTTTCTTGGATTAAAGATGAGATTTAAAGCTTTTGTGGTTGCATAGAGCTGATGTACAATAGTGTATCGGCCTTTAGTAAGACAAAGTAGGTTTACGTAGATGGCCAGGACATGGAGGTTGATTATGCTTCTGCTACTTGCAGTGGTTACCTTGACATGGTTGATATGGATCAACTGGCTCACAAACATCAAAAAGCCATCAACGGCAATAAGCAGATTGAAGCAATTGTAGAAGGTAAAACATGATTCAAAGCCTCCATTGCTTTGTCAATGGATAGAATCAAGCAACATTATGTAGACTTTATCTTTGTTGGGGTGTTCTTCTACTTCCTTGGGTAGCCACCCTTACAGGATGAGTTTCTCCACTGGTTCATGGTGACTTATTAGGAAAAAGGCCTTCATGCTCCAGTATAGGTTAATTGGTTGGGGCTTCTTCATGGCCCTGCTCAGTTTGGCCCCTAAGAAGGACTCGATGTTGGGACGCTTCATGGGATGCAATGGTAATCTAGTCTTGGTACTTCCTTGGTCTCTTGGCTTCTCAACTGACATATTTTTGCAATATGAGTGCCTTGTTTGGGTCAATTGGCTGGACTTGCCCATCTAGCTTGATGGTGAAGTCGCTTCCATTATAAGAGTGCTTGGTAGAGTCCTTTATATGCCTTCCAATGAAACAACAAATGGAGCACTTGAACCTAAGAGGAAGGTATGCGGGCCTCTAGGATAGGAGGAAAACTCCCCCAAAGTTCATTGAGCTTTCTAATCAAAAGGGTTTTGAAATTTTCCTATGGTTTAGATTCAAGAGCTTCTCGGATTCCTGCTACCTTTGTCGGTAGTGTAGCCACTTTGCTATAGACTGGTTGAATGAATGGGATGCAGATGGGAAAGAAGACTCCAAGGAGGTCAAGGAGCCTATTGTAGTGGTTGAAGAGGTGCCTCCTCAATCTCCTCTTGCCCTGGTGGATAAGGGCAAGGCACCTATCAAGCTATCAAAGGAGGACCTATAAAAAAAGAACACTAATGCTCAAGTGAAGCAGCCAAGTGCTTCCACATCTATAGTGTAGAAGGGAAATCAACAATACCCAAGGCGAAGAAAGAGTGCATGATAAGGAGAATTTGGACCCAAAGTTTGAAACTAGAAGACAGGAAAGCAGTAAAAACAAGGTTTTCATCAAGAAGCTCACTAGAATGCTACTTGTGGACAAAAATTACTATGCCTCCCTTGGTGACAATGTGGAGCTTGCTGACAAGGCTTTCTACTAAGATGGAAAGTTTGGCTAAGAAGATTACTACAGTATCATGGAATGTTAGGAGCTTATGCTCGACAAGGAGAAAAGACACCTTGTACTCCATCATAAGGATGAGGAAGCCAGATATCATCATGCTTCAAGAAATCAAAGTAGGAGAGGATGAAGTGTTAAGCTTAGCAGCTCATGGATATGTCTCTCTAGCCAAAGGTTGTGTGAGGGTAGGGGTGGCATGATGATGCTAATCAAAGACCAATGCATGCTTGTGGGCTAAAGATGAAGGTTCAATTCTAGCAATTGAAATCTAGGTTGAGAGTGAAAGGCTCACGCTTGTTTTAGTCTATGTGGCAAATAACTTGAAGCAAGGAGGTGAGCAATGGAGGAAGATAGCAAAGAATCTTTCTTTGTCCCTTGCACTCTATATGGAGGATTGGAATATGACAACAAGCGAGGTTGATAGGTCCCATATGGGTGGACTGATGCTTCAAAGTGAGAAGATGGAGTGGGAGAACTTGACATTGAAGCTTAGGCTCACTGACATGGCATTGTTAAGAAATCAAGTTTGCCTAGTGTACATGTAGCATAACCACCAAGTTGGTGGAATGTGGAGGATTACCTGCTTGGATGGGGCTTATGTAGATGATAATACCATGTGGCTCTCTCTTGATTGCAAATAGAAAGTCCTTACAAAAATAGTGGCCCCTATGATCATTGTTCGATTCAATTGACCTTTAGGCCCATCATGAGTGGGTGGGTTGAGGAAGGCTCCTCATTGTTCAAGATGAATATGAGCTTCTTAGGAGATTCTAGGTTCATGATGGAGATCAAAAGTGCATGGGATGAGGCAATGAATTCTTGCAGTTCTCTTTCTAATGCTTGGCTAGCATCTAACAAGGTAGTGGTGAAGGCTAAAAAGGAGCATGAGCATGCTCAAGCCAAAAAGAGAAGAGCCCATACTAGTTTGGTTGCTAAGGCAAGACACAACCTTGCACTTGCGAGCTCGATTAATCCTAATGACCCTTACTTGTTCATGTTGCTATAGGATGTAGAGTCTTTCCTCAAAGCCTAGAAATTCCAAAAAATCTAGGCAACTTCAAGCCTCCTTGTGGGAAGTTGATGGCGATGCCCCAGTCTTTGATTTATTTGAGGCCCTTAAAAGGAAAGGGAATCATGAATTTTTGAGCTACATAGATGATAGAGAGGGCAAGACAACAATTGACAAAGATGGCATTTTGAATGCATTTTAGGAAAATTTAGCTAGCATATTTGGGCAGCCCTTTCATAAGTCTTATGATTATGAAGAGAAGGTTTGTAGATTCTTGGAGGGTTCTCTAAAAGGATTGGTCTCTCCAGTGCATGAAGGATGGTAAAACCTCTGGTATCAATAGTCTACCAACTAAGATGTACAAATCCCTCTAGGAACAATGTGGAAAGGTTTATATTGATGCTATAAACTAGTGGATCAGGGAGGCCTCTCTCCCTCGTGAGATCAACATGGCGTTGATTAAGCTAGTACCTAAGGGCAATGAGAGAGTAAAACTAGCCATTGGAGGCCTTTGATCATGGTCAAAATCTCCTACAAAATTATGGTAAAGGCCACAGTGCTCCCACTCAAAGTGTTGCTATCTAGAACCCTTGATCATAGACAATATGGGTTCATCTTCTAGAGAAGGATACATGATGGAATCGTCAATCCGGAAATGGCCATAGATTGGGCCATTGCAAGTGGCCAAAACTTAGTCTTGGTTAACTTAGATTTCGACAAGGCATACGATAGAGTATGTTGGGATTTCATACATTAGGGGAGTTTTGAGATCTTGAAAATGCCTTTTAGGAGAGATAGAAAGAGCGTGCTCTAGACCAATAGGAGCAAAGCCTTTGTATCGAAACTTCTATTTTAAAAAAGGAAATAAATTATTTTACAAAAAGATACATATATAATAATATTATGAATTTTTATTATCAATATCTATTTTTAGCCTCTTATATTCGTGATTATCACATTCTTTGCATTAATGATATAGTCCCGGCCACTTTTATTTAATGGTATGTCTGAATTAATGATAATGACAGGTTTACTCTAAAGTCAAATTAGTAAAAAGCTTGGCACATATTTTTTCCCTCCTTTCTTTTGTCCCTCTCATGCTTTTCCCTCCTTTGTGGTAGCTTAGTCTTCTCTCTCTCTCTCTCTCTCTCTCTCTCTCTCTCTCTCTCTCTCTCTCTCTCTTTGTGCTATGGATATAGAAATTCGACCTTCAACAAGGCATCAAGCTCCCAAATCACATCCATATCAGTGTTTAACTCATTCCAAAAATATGGAAGATGGATTTCTACAATCATTAGTAAAGGCAGTTGGATCACCATGCAACAAGAAAAATGTGGAAAAGGCGAAGATATGAGAGCTCATTCATCTATGCTTGGAAGGCTAGAATCCAAGATTTCAAGTTTTGAGTAAATAAGAATAGCATAAAAGAGGTTTTGGTGCAACATGTATTTATGCATAGAGAGCTATATTTGGAACTTGGAAAAATCTTCCAAGTTTCAAATCTTCCAACGCATAAACCAAATTGTAAGGATTTGATTCTTAAAGTTTTTCTTTTCTTGAATTTGGTTTAAGGTTTTCCATTATAACATTTGTTCATTTGTCTTGTAGATGTCTATCCCTCTAATCTTGAGGAATGGCAACTGGTCGAGTCTATTATTGATGTGATTGATGTGATGCATGGATTGATTGGAGAAGAGATGTCTAAAGGTAGAAAGAAGATAGAGCTTGCAGAGAATGTAATATTCTTCTATGACCATTCTTCTATTGTCCCCATGCAGTATAGCCAATGGGATCAATATCCCCTCTTCCTTTACCAGGTTTTTAAAGCTTTGAGTGGCCTTTGCTAAGTCCAGCTACTAGTGAGGGCTATATATGTAAAATATTTTCTAAGATACAAAGAGTATTAAAACCTAGTATCTCAAGCAAGCTAAGCAAAGTTACTTTATTCATGCCTATTAATATATTTGTTGACTTCTTTTCTAATGTTAAGATAAGAAAATCAAAGGCTATGCTTTCAGTGAAGAGACTAACATATGATCATGTTAAACAATTTGTTAATGAGGGATGTAACACTAGGACAGAAGAGAAAATTATACGTAAGATAGATCAAGACTCTATAGCTTGTAGATATATGATTGCTACTTAAAGTTTCATCCTTAGCTTTTATTATAGTAGATGACATTATGTTGGTGGTAGTCTGGAATTTACAGGTAGCAAACAGCACTCCGAAACAAGGAGAAGAAGAAAAAGTGATTCGAAAGATTCTGATCAGGTATTCTAGATTTCAACTTCCTTTAGGGGCCAACGGAACCATCAAATTTGCGATTTGAGCATTAGATTGCATCTTGGAAGCTTCAGATTGCTAATTTTGCCAAGATCCCCTCCATAAAGAGCTTTTGTTTTTAGCTACAACCATTCTTCTCTAATTTATCTACAAATAAGAGGCATGGGGAGGAGTTGGGAGAGGTCTAAGCAAGAGGGGAGAGGCCCTTCTTAGGAGTATAGAGCAAGAGGGAGGAAAAGAGAGGGAGGTAGAAGGATACCTCCCCTCCGAGAGATTGCGAGAGGGAGCTAGAGAGAGGGAGAATTAGAAAGAGAGAGAGAGGAAAGAAGATCCTGAGAGGTTACGAGAGAGGGAATTATAGAGGGGGTTTGAGAGGAAACGATCTAACTTAACCTCCCCCTGTCTCCATCTTCAACTCAGCAAGCTGCTCTCACGCTCTCCCATCTTGAATTCATTCCACCTTCTCTATCTCTCAAACCTGCTCATGAATGATGGCTCCAAAGTAATGAGGTGGAAAGACCATGAAATCCACCACAACCAGTCAAAGAACCGGTATTGTCAGAGATACGGGAATGCTCGAGGTTGTCGAAATCGCCACTACCAGCAACGAAACATCAAAAGTAGCAAATGCAAGTGCAAGCAAAGACAAAATTCCTAATTATATTTGGCCAATCCAAGTTGTTCACAACTCAAAAATAGACTATTATTTTTATATCACCACATAAAATAATAAGGTTTTCTCTGAAATTAAGTACACCAAATGTTAGCTCTTGCATTTACAGCATATTAATATACGCACAATTGCTACCTATGATTTGTAGATAGATTAATCGAGATTATAATTTGTAGAAGCATGATGGAAATAGTTGCATGAGGTTATTGCACGAAATGACTAAAAGACATTTATGCACACTCAAGATTAGTAAAATAACTCAATATAATTATTGCCAAACGAGACAATGGTTAGGAGTTGATTAATGCTTAAAAAGTGAAAATTTTCTTGGATGGTAAATATAGCCTAGGACATGTTTTCTTCTCTTTGTTAATGTATGTTTTTGAATTATGGCAGAATAATGAATCTTGGAAACGATTCTTGATCATCCAAGTAATATTTATGTTAGCTATGCATTCATCTAGTCTTGCTTGAAGGAATCAGTTGATGTGGATACTAGATCAGTTGTACAATCCCTCGCCTCTATATCTTGTAAAACGATGGATAATTAACGAAGGATACTGCTATATTGATGCAAGCCATCTAGCTTATCTTCAAAATAAGTTGAAAATGGTAAAACGGATGGAAGATCTTAAAGTTGTCAAGATGTATCTATTTTGTGAAGCCAGTGTAAACTCAACCTTGTATACTAGGGGCAAGAAGATCAAACTAAACCCATATATCTATGAGGAAGTTACAAAGATCCTTCCAGCCATTGTCGACATAATAAAAGTCATAGGTTTCTCTAGCCTTGCAACTACAAAAAGGATGGATTTCTTGAACTCCCTAAAAAATATAAAATCCTAGATATCTAATCTCAGAATCCAAGTTACTTCATAAAATATGTATCAGAGTGTCATGCTTAGATTGCAGTAGGGAATCCTTTTCTGAAAAAAATAAGATGAACCTGTGAGCTATCTGAATAATGTATATTTTTCCATTTTATTACCTTGTACATTTGTTGTAATAAAGATTGATTGATAGTTTATCAATCAAAGAAATAATAGAACCTTATTTTTCCTTGGAACCTCTAAAATTGCAGTTTAACTTTAGCAATGGGAAAAGAGTTTTATTTGAAAAATTTTCAATAAAAAAAGTAAGAAATAATTAGAGTATCAAACTCTAATATTAACACTATATAATTTTTGTAAAATTTAACTTGAAAATTGTTGAAAATTTCCCAAAATTTCGCACCCACAATAATTCCCAACAAATCCCAAGAGAAAGGGAATATTTTGAAGCAAGTCAAACCTTTGGAATTTGATGGGAAAGGTGAGAATGTGGAAGTTGATGCAAAAATTCGGATCGAATCCATGAAAGATTATTTTACTGCTGCTAGAACTGCCCTAGCCAACCAAGCCATGATAGCTAAGCTAAAATTAAATGTCAAAGCTTGACTTTAGAGGAAGTAGTGGCACTGAGATCAAGGTGTCCCTGAAAGTACCATTACTTGGGATTTACTGAAAGAGTTTGTAAGAGGAAGATATTTACTTTCAGCTTATCGCACCCAGAAGATGAATGAGTTTTTTAATTTGAAGCAAATGGGACTCACTCTGGAGGTGTATTACTCCAAGTTTGTTTCACTTCTTAAATATGCACCCTCCATGGATACTGCTCAACAAGTGTCCAAGTCCTAGGATGGGATAAATTCTCATCTAAACACTCATTTGAAATCAATGCACCCAATAGGCCTCCAAGATGCTTTGATTCGAGTTGCTCCTATTGTGCGGGAAGTACAATCAAAGCCTAAAAATAATAAGTTCTAGAGCTACAATAACTAGAATAAAGGAGAATTCAAATGTCAAGAAAAAAGAACCCAAGGCCAATTTCATTGAGGTCAGAAGAAAAAGGAAAATTCCAATGCAATTGGAAATTTTGTTCCAACCCAGGGAAATATGGATGGTCTTAGGTGCTTTCATTGTAATGAGCTAGGATATTTCAAGAGATATTGTCCAAAGCTTGGTGGAAACCATCGCCAAGGCCAATTTCCAGGTCAAGGACAGAGCTGCCCAAGGCTGTGGTTAAGTAGCTATGGTAAGAGGAAGAATATCAAATATTACCCTTAAAGAGATTAATAAGGAGGAAGACCCTACTATGGAAGAAGATATTGAGAAAGCAATTGTTGGTGCTGCATTCCATAAGAAGGGTCCAAATTGTCAATATTTGATAATACGGACACTAGTCATTAGGATCAAAAACGCTTCAAAAATGGCACTTATAAGGAAGTGATTAAGTTGCTAATTAGTTGAGGTTTAGGAAGAATAAAACCTCTAAATTTGGTTGTCCAGATGCGATTAATGAGAGAATATTTGGTTCATTGAAGAGGTCGGCCATTAATTGCCCTCATCTTTTAATCCAGGTCAGGGGTCACCTTTTCGGCCGTTTATTGTCTTGGAACTCGAGAGATTTTGTATTTTCGAGATTTTCGTACGAACTTCACATTTGTTTGCTCCCGCGTTTTCTTTCTACACACTATTCTCTTTTACCATTCCTTTTGTTGCACTTGCTTCCTATCACTGTGAGATTCTTGCTCGGTTCATTTGCTAGAATGTCTAGCAATACTACTTCAAATAACACAGGCGCAAGCATACGTAAATACAAGCTATCTATTCAGCTAGATCCGACTTACACATCTTGGAGAAGTATACATCATCGAGTATTGACAGATGAGATTGAAGCCAACATGTTGCGAACACAAGGAATGAAACATATAGATTTGTGGGTGGATGGAAATATCTATCCCAGGGATCCTTCTATAGGTAAACCACCTCCTTTTTTGAATGTCCATGACTATATAAGATATGCTAGAGAAGGTTACAATGGAATGCTTGGCTACTGTATGAGGTTGGTTATACTCCGCATCTTACACATATATAGCTCAAGTGCACGAAATGAAAAAAGCACTAGAAACTACACAAACAAATATTTTAGAGTTGACAAGTCAGATTGATATTTTGAAAAATGTTAACAATTCATTGCAGGATAAGCTAACACGCTTGAGAGAAACTCCAGTAGGATTTAGAGAGAGGAAGAGACCATTAAAAAATATAACCAGCTTGTGTGAGAGAGCAAAGAAAAGGAGACTAAATCTTACAAAGAAATATGTCTCTAACATACTAGGCATAAATATCCGAGAGAATGAGGAAAGAATCAAACTTTTGAAGGAAACCATGAATAAGAAAGATATTTTGAGGATTCTTAAGTCACTAGAAAATGTGGATTTGAGAGGTCCAACTCTGAGAGAGTTAGTGAAGGATTTAAAAGGCACAGCGAAAGTAAATGAAATCGTAGAGACATGTGATACTGTGGGTATAAGTCGAAAATGTTATCGTGCTATCTCTGGATTATGGTTTAAAAATCTTAAACGCAATAGGGTAACTATATTTGGATTGCCTCGAGCCCTTGCAGTTTCGACTACAAGAATTTCCATGAATCGCAAGATTCCACATGTTTTTGGAGATTATATTCACATCGAAAGGTCTATGTCCTATGAAAAACAAAAAAAACAGGCAATTTTTGATAACAATGAGTTTAACAATATATGGGTTGATCTAAAAAAGGTGCAAATTGTAATGGTTCACATGTATAAAATCACAGTAGAAGAAAGTTATGGTGTTCTAAAGTTTGCCTTGAAGTTGGATGAAGCACAGATTCAAAAGGGACAGAAGATGGAAAGAATTAGCATTTGCCTCATGAACATGGTATTGGACCATGGCAATGGTGAGGGCAAAGCTCCATTGCATAAGATCCAATCCGAGATAGAGATTTGGTGGATTGGTGCAGCCCAGGTACCAATTGAAAATCATCAAACGTTAAAATGGTTGTTCAACCATACAGGTATTCCAAATATCATTAAGTCTCAAAGTGAAGGCGAAATGTTGGTAGTTGATGGGGTTGGTAAATTTAATGTGGAATGGCATATGAGTGTTGATTTGAAAACTATCAAATGTATGCTTGGAATATGTAATGGTGCAAATGCAAAATATCCTTGCATTTATTGCATGGAAAGTATTGGATCCAAAGATTGGAGTAGTTTGCGACCAGTAAGAAGAGCCCCAAATAGAGACTATAGATTTGAGTAAATTTAAAAACATAGAAGACATCTGGGATCCCATTCTTTCCATCTCTCTTAAGAATGTTCATATTTGTACTTTGCATGCAGAGATTAGAATAATCGATAAGCTTCTCAGGTTGCATCTTGACTACGCATATTCCATTAAGCCATTATCTTTATCAGATGAGTGTATTGATAAATGCGAGGCATTGCTATCGAAAATGGGATTTCATGGGGGCCAAGTTCACTTGAGAAAGGATCCAATAATTTCAGGAAAAACAAGAGATATCTTGGTCGATGTCTCTATGGGAGGCTCAAAAGCTAGACGATTCTTAGGAAACCATTCAGGAAGGCAGGTGAATGCGGCTTGGGAGTGTTGGAGAGAGCTATGTGAGATCACAACAAATGTTGCAAGCACGCCGAGGCTTGCGTTTCTTAGAATGGAGGTCTGGATACACCTTGATGTTTTTCTGAAACTCCTCAGGTAACATAAGACAACATATACATATGCAGAAGAGTTCAAAAGATCAATCACAAAGCTTGTTCAGGCGATAAAAGAGGCATGGGGAGAAAAAGATATCACTTTTTATCTGGTAAAGTAATAATTATTTAATATGGGCTTATTTTGATAGGTTTTTCAATTGGTATAAAATTTGTGTTACTTTGTATTGCAGCATATTCTTCATATTCATGGACCTTTCTTTGTGGAGGAGTATGGCCCCTTAGCAACTTATAGTAACCAAGGCATGGAAAAATCCCACTATCAAGCACCCACAAGTTATTTTCGAAGCACAAGGCATGGGGGAGAAGTTACAAAAAGCAATGCTTTGGAGGAGCTATTCAACTGGTTTTTTCGACGACAACTTTAAAGAATGCAAATAAAAGATGGCAATGACACATGAGCAATCACACTTTTATATATAAGAAAGAATATATACAAAGCTAGTTTTCCAAAACTCTCACATTCTCTTCCTCCTCAGGAATCTTTCCTCTATAACGTAGAACTTTTTTTCTCTTGTAGCCAGCTATAGATTTTACATCAGTTCGGTCCGCAGCTAAGGCGTAGGATGAAAACGCCAAAAAGTATCCTGCTCTAGAAGCAGAGTAACCTGGACCGTAGCCAAAAATCCTAATTGCTGCAGTCTTTTCTAAAAACATTACTTTGTGGGCATTATATTGTAATCCTGAGAAACCTAGAAGCCTTGTAAGAGCTTTAATACAAAGTATGGGCCATGCTGCATCCTCTGAGAAACTACTATGAAGTACAAAAAAGGAATCAGGGTCAATCCTAGCCAAATAGTAGCCGAGTGTAATGTCTTTGAATGTGTTACTAGCACCTCTCGATCCTTTGCCACACCCCAAGAAGTTATCTGTATCAGCAATCTCCAACTACAAATAAAACCCATACTGAATGAGCATGAAATGTAAACCTACCAATGTGTAAAAGCAAATTCAAAATTATCTTACCATTGGATTTTCATCGTACTCCAATTTAAATGGATTCCATAAATTAATTGATGATGCTGTCTCATTGGTGTTAGTCAATTCTTTAACATATTCAGACTCCTCTCTTCCAAAATTGGAAATCCCAAGTTCGCTTTGAATGCGATCGAAGTCCTCATCAGTAATACTCAACTCTTTCTCAGCTTCTTTGGCCTTTTTAAAACAAAGAGAGAGGGCCTCACCAGCATCAATAAACTTATCATCTAGAGTTTCTTTATCAAGTTTCAGAATCTCTTCCTTTGATTCATTTTCTGTGTCAATTATCCCATTTGCAGCATCAGAAGCCTTTGCAATAATTGCTAGACAATAATCTTCCCTGAGATTAAAAAGTTTTTGAATATCTGACAGTAAAATGTACTCCCTGGTAGGGAAGGAACAATATGGTGAGAACTCTCATCAGGTTGAGGGTTTGTATCTCCTTGGCTCTCCTCAATGATAGTCTCAGCTTTGAAGTGAGCAACATCCAAATTCTCAGCAATAGAAGCCTCAAAATCTGTATCTACAACCTCCTCTATTTCCTTTTCATCTACCAGATCATCTAACATGCAAAAGCTAGCAGACTTTGCTCCTTCCAACTGTTGCTCCTAAGCTTTCACAGGGTATTTGACAAGGGTGAAAACAATAAAAGCAGCAGATTTTCTCATCATCTTGCAGTTTTTGGAATGAGTGCAGCAAAATATGTCTCTTGAATAAAACCTCTCCAGAGAGTGGGCACTACACTTTTTAGTAAATACTGACTTTCCTGTTGACCCAATGGGAACATGGACATATTCAATTGTGCCAACTTCAACAGAAGGACCTGCAAGATTTTCAAACTCCAAAAAGTCCTCCACAATATATTTTTCATAAGATTTCAGAACTTTGTCAAGTTCCCAATCAGGATTAAACACATTTTTCACAACTCCATAGAATGAGAGATCTATTCCATTCTGAAGCATAAAATCAAGTAGCCTCTCTGATGGAGTGATATCAGTGAGCTCTGATACTCATTGACCTCTCACTACCGACGTTCGCTTCCTTGGAGATGTACTTGGCCTTCTCACACTGGTGGCAGAGGATGGAGAGGAAAAAGAATGCACAGGCTCATCGCATGTTGATGCCCTTGAGCCTTTTGAAAGCCTTCTTTTTGTACCAGTTCCTGGAGAAACCTTGGATCCTAGGAATTCTATGGGTTCAGATGTTTACAGCTTCTGCCGATACGGCGCGATAAGAGAGAAACGATTCAGACGGATAGGCCCCCTCGCGCCGTATCGGTGATTCCAGCAAGAAGCGAGAGCCACAACGGTGGTCACACGAGCTTGGGCAGAATGAGCTTGGGAGGAGAGCTGAAAGAAGACTCTGCAGAACCTCCAAAATGACGCGAAGAGAGGAAAGCGAAGAAGGCAAACAGTCGTTCTCGCGTCGTATTAGGATAAGAAACAGAGGTCCCGAAAAAACAAAAAAAAGCCGTACGGATAAGGGACACACCCTTATATAGGAGTGGAATTATGCCACCTGGCAGTATCCGTTGGCCTTCGACACGTGGCAGTAGCCGTTGGCCAACACGTGGCCGATAACCACGTGGCAAACAAGTGGACCGGTCGTTACTTGACATGTAGCATAAGAACCATAAATGCAGATACATGGCACAATCAGTGTCGGACACATGTCCGACACGTGTCATGATTGACGTGGGTATATAAGTGGTTATTTTTTCTACGTGTACACTTTTCATTTCTCCAGCTCTTCCACCTTGCTTGCCGATACGGTGCGATACAAGACTTGCGTCTTCTCCGTTTCTTATCTCTCGCGTTGTATTGGTGGTCTTTTGGCCGAGTCCTTTATTCGCTAGTCAAAATGAGGTGTGCCGATACGGAGCGAGGGCGTCCAAACGCTGTCGTCGTTTCCTCCATATCGTGCCGTATCAGCAGTTTGGTCTCACTAATACGGAGCAGGTTTATTAATATCCCCCTTGTGTCATTGCCAATACGAAACAAGGGCGTCCATATGCTGTCTTCGTTTCCTCCATATCGCGCCATATCAGCATTTTGGTCTCACCCTTGTGTCATTGCCAATACGGAGCGAGGGCGTCCATACGCTGTCTTCGTTTCCTCCATATCGCGCCGTATTAGCATTATGGACTCTAATACGGAGCGAGGGCGCTGTTCCATTCTGATCGTTTTGTCCTAATCGCGCCGTATCGGAATTGCTCATTTCGTCTCTTTTCGCGCCAATTAGCCTGTTGGGTTTACAGATTTTTACCATTTCAGTTATTGTCCTTCTGGTCGTTATTTTTGCTTTTTTGGATGGCAAGGACAAAGCAAACTGGAAGAAGAGTGTATCTGGATGGGAAGGACAGTGGGGGTAGAAGAAAGTTAAAATTTGATGAATCTGAGGAGGAGCCCTCTTCCAAGTTTCCTGAAGCTGGTCCATCACAGGTCCGAGAGCATTTTACAATAGAAATCCCCCCTACACCAGGTGTTGGCCTAACATCTTCCATGAATGTTTCTTCTCCTGAAGTTGAGGAAGCAAAGGGTGAGGCTTGCCCTATGAAAGATTCATTCCCTACAATGGCACTTGAGCCTACATCTGCTGAAGCCACTGAACCTCCCAAGCCACAAAAGAGAAAGAGGAAGTCCAGGTTCTTCTATATGCAGAGATGTTTCAGTGAGATCAGGAAAGCCCAGAGAGCTACACAGCATGTCATTCCAAAAGCTGCTTTTATAAGGATTGTTAAAGAGATCTCTGATAGATTGTCTCAAGTGGCAACTGTCTCTGGTCTAAATAAGAAGTGGCAACTCTCAGCCATTCTTGCCCTGCAAGAGGCCGCAGAAGATTTTGTTATTGATTTCATGAATGATGCTTACATTGCTGCCGCCCATGCTCATAGGATCACCCTTATGAATAAAGATTTCAGCATCATCAGCAGAGTCAGGTATAGGTTTGACAAAGTGCTCAGGCCCTTACCTTCCAACGATCAAAAAGCCCTTGAAATCCTTAACATTCCCCCAAAATTGTCCAGGAAAGAGAAAAAGCTAAATGTTGAGAATGTTACTCACCTTTACTCTACAAGGGGTGCCACCCAGCAGGAGGCTTTCTTGAGTAAAAAAAATCAGGAGGTGTTTGAAACTGAAGACGATGTTTACAAAAGGAAAGCCGCATCACTTGCTCCCGTCAACAGCGAGAGGATGGGCAAAGTGTATGGGCAGATTCTTGTGAATGTTTCTGCGGAACCTGAGGAGGAATATCTTAGTATATCTCCCGAGGACAAGCCCATGTTGGAAAAAAGGGATGTCCAACTATCTGACTCCGTGTTTTTTTGTTGCATAAGGTAAGGTTTATATATATTTTTTTGCGTAAGTTAAGTCTTATAGGTTCAAGTATATTTTGGATGAAATTTGTATTGAATAGCTTTTGCTATTGACTGCAGGGCATTGGTCTCCTCTCTCACTCTCGATATCCGAAGAACCATATACATTGTTGATTCACTTCTCTGTGGAACTATTTGCAAAATCTGGTTCTAATATTTCACCGTTTTTTCGTAGCTTCGATAGTGTGACAAATTACCACATCTTTTTCCCTTATGTAGAAAGGTATTTTTCTTTTTCTGTAGAGGAAAATTTATATTCATTTGCTTTCACCCTTCTACTCACCTCTTTTATGAATTTGCAGAGGGCATTGGAGTCTCATCTACATTAATTGTCTTTCAAGGGAAATTATCTTTATGAATTCTCTCAGCGGTGTTCATGGTCAAGCACGAATGTATGTTGAAAGAAAATTACTTACTTTGATTTTATTTATAAAGAATATTTTGAACTTACAAAGCTTCCTTTTGCAGTGCTGGTAGACTCGTTTCTACATTTTTGGATACAACATACGAGGATCTTGCTGATCCTCAAAGGTCTTATACTTTTCTTCTACAAGAAGTTCCATTACAAAGCGATGCGTATTCTTGTGGATGGAGAGTTATCTCAAACATTTGCAGAACAGTGGATTCAAAGTTGTTACAAATAGAATGAGTGAATGTAAGTTAATTTCATTTGATGTTTGTGTAACCCTTATCATGATTTCTTTTCACTAACTTATAACATTTATTCTTACAGTGTAGAGACTATCCTGAATCATATGTTTGGTGGATAAGGAAGAGATGCATCGAGCTGATTCTAGACAAGGCAATCACACCATATGATCCTGACTCCCCTCTTCCTCCCAAAACTTCAATGGCCAAGGGCACAAGCAAGGGAAAGGGCAAGGGAAAGGGTAAGGACAATGGCAATGGTAAAGGCAAGGGCAAGGGCAAAGGCAATGGGACCACTGCTGCAGAGTCTAAGAAAAAAGGAATGCCAATGCTCTCTCCTTTTAAATTTGATCCATCCCCTCTTAAGCCCCAAGAAAAGAGACTACCTGTAAAGGTGAAATTTTTTCAACAATCAAAGAAAGGCCCTGTGAGAAAAAATATCTTTGAAGAAATCGATAAAGAATGAAAATAGCAAACATAAGCATACACGAGCCTTATTATTTTGGCTTTGTACATTTTTATGCAATTTTTGTACCTCATTGTGTAATGAAAATTTTCACTTGTAAATCGAATATAATGTACATTTTATTTATACACATTCGAAAGGCAACTTGCTTCATGATAGCTTATGAGTTCCCATTAAAAAATATCTTAAGAACAGTCTATTAAGATAAATTCATGCCAAGTTTTCATTCTCAAGGCTCAAAACTCACAATTGTGGGAGACAAACAACTCGTACAAAAGAAAGAGCGCTCCGCTCTTTTACCAATTGTTACACCATTCGCTTTGAACTTATATCTAGGGGATGTATTGTCTAGCAATTTCAAGGTATCCCTCACATCTTTCAGACTCCAATTGGAAGTAACATTTACATTCTTTACTTCTTCATGCGGCAAAACGTGCACCGCAAGTTTATATGGTGTGTAATCTGTATCGGAATCTAAGGGAACCCAAATACCCAATCTTAGTTTGTATCTCCTATAATCAAAGCCCAAAGCAAGAGTTTGGCGAGGGATATTGTAAGCCAAAGCCAAGGATTGAGGGCATGCACTGCACCTCAAGATATCACCCTTATGGTCGCACTCTTTAGATTTTCAATGCGTCCCTATAGTGTTGTCCAAATCCTCTTCCGAAAAGTTTCTACTTAGCCATGATACCTTCGTTCTTTGTAAATTTGCTTTTTTGAAGCAAGCCACGAAGATATGGAGGGGTACAAACTATGATAAACGTATTCTTCTTGAGATCCTTCTAGCTGTCATGGACTTTTTAATATCCTGAGATATTTTGAATTTGAAACTCTGCACTGTTACCTTGTCAGGAATCTCCCAGTTTAGAGATGAAAGACTTGGCAATGGCAAATCTTCGATATTCCCATACCTATAAGCTTTAGAGGGAACCACATACTGTGCATAATATATAAAAACCTTGCATTCACTATAAAAAGACACAGTTTGATCGGTATAAATAATGTCTGCCAATACCTTATGAATGGCATGGAAAGTCCCACTTAGGCATTTCACAGGTTGCCATTCAATACTTGTTGACGGAAAGATATCTACAATGACGAACCGTTTGTTAGAACTTGCATAAATGGAAAATAATTATATACGTTATTCAACTTATAACTTACAATGTGTTTGTTGGGGAACACGTTCGTTTGGAGGCAAGTGCATATCCTTGGCCATGTAAACATGTTGCACCTTGACAAACCAGCCTTCGGGCATAATTTTGAAGGCAATGATACGCCCCTTCCAGTGATGTTTTATATCATCTCGTTTTCTTCTTTTCACCTTATGAGAGCCCTTGCAAGATGGCAGCATGGTAACCCAATCGTTTACAGCAAAGGTTTTGGGCTCAAAATTTCCATCTACTCCCTAGCTATAGACTGTGCAAGAGTGTATTAAACGAGAAGGGTGCCTGGAGGAAGCCATGAAAAGAATGAAAGCGCAGAGAAAGAAGCTCAAAGAGGGGTGAATGAACTAAAAAGTAGCGCCAAGAACCCAAATGAGTATGTATTGGGTGTCAAAAACAATATTGAAAGATCTCCCGACTTTCAAAAAACTCATTATTAATTTCATCACATCTCTGTCACGTATTTTGTCAGATTTGTAAGTAAATAACGTCTTTGGGACTCCAAAACATGTCAGACTTTAGGGGTTTTGGCTAAAAAAGAAGAGAGAATCACGAAATGGACTCCACTATCTCTAAAAAAGAGGAGACAAGAATACCATATTCTTGCACACGTGGTGAACTCTCTTTGGCCCTTTCCTTAATCCCGTGATTAACAAAAGTGCATTTTTTGAAGCGTTTTTGGCCCTAATGTAGTCATCGAGGTAAATCATTTAAAGTTTTGATTAACAGTGGAAGTACACACTCATTTATTTCTCCCAAGTGTGCTAAGAAGTTAGGAATAGATACAGTAAATGCATCAAAACTGCTTGTGGAATTAGGAAATGGAAAGGAAGTACTTTATGTATAGCAAACTGCCAAGGTAGAGTGTAACCTAGGAGGAAACCTTTCAAGTATGAGATTCAGAGTATTTAACTTAGGAGCTTATGAATGTTTACAAGGAATGGATTGGCTGATTCCTAGTTATGCTCATATCCATTGTGGAAAAGGTCATCACATTTCAGGATTTGAATGGTGAAATAACAACTAAACAAGGTGAAACAGAAAAACCTAAAGTTCAATTAGCAAAAGCTTCTCAAATTGTGAAAGGCCTGAAGAAAGAATTACCACTTTACTTGATCAAGCTTAACAAGATAAATCAAGATGGTCAAAAAGAAGAAGAACCATCATGGTTAAAAGAATATGCGGACGTGCTTCATGAAGAGCTAATTGAGTTACCTTCGGAAAGAGAAGTCGATCATGCGATCAAACTTGTTCCAGAAGCCGCTCCAATGGCAAAAAGACCTTACAAAATGTTTATTCCTGAAGCCATCAAACTAAAATAGAAACTCAAACAACTACTAGAATAAGGGTATATTCGGCCAAGTAGTTCACCATAGGGAACCCCAATATTATTTCAAAAGAAGAAAGATGGAACTCTCTATCTTTGTATTGACTACCGAGGAATAAGTACTCGATACTGAGGACATACAAGCTTCTTGATCATCTACAAGGAGCAATGATCTTTTCTAAGATCGATCTTCAGTTAGGATATTATCAGATTAGAATCAAGGATGAAGATATTCCTAAAACTATCTTCAACACAAGATATGGTCATTTCGAATTCATCATGATATCATTTGGGTTGATAAATGCCCTAGCTACCTTCAACAGGTTAATGCAGGGCATTTTTAGGCCTCATCTTGATGATTCTATTCTTGTATTCTTTGATGAAGTCCTAACTTATTCTAAGGAGGAAGAAGAACATGAACCACATCTTTGCATTGTCTTGGAGACGATGAGAACACACAACTTGTATGCCAAGAAGAAGAAGTGTGTCTTCTTCAAAAGGAAGATTGAGTACTTGGGGTTCATAGTGTCTGCTGAAGGTATATCATTAGATCCTGCCAAGGTCAAAGATGTTCAAGATTGGCCACCTCCAACCACTATGAAGGAAGTGAGAAGTTTTCTAGGTCTAATAGGATGGGATAGGATATTCATCAGAAACTATGTCCAAATTGCAGCACCTCTTATACAGGTATACTCAAAAAGCAAGTTGCCATTATCTGGATGCCAATTGAACAATCTAGCTTTGAGCAACTAAAGCATAGTTTGATAATTGATCCTATCTTAAGGCTACCTGACTTAAGCAAGGAATTTGAAGTTGTCACAGATGCTAGCTCTCTTGCATTGGGACGCATACTAATGCAGGAAGGTCATCCTGTAGCTTACTCTTTTGAGAAAATTGAAAGCCCATGAAAATATATATCTTACTCACAACCTAGAGTTGTTAGTTGTGATTCACACTCTCAAATTATGGAGGCATTACTTGCTTGGAAATAAGTTTTCCTTAGTTACAGATCATAAAAGTCTTAAGTGGATTTTTACTTAGCCTGATCTTAATATGAGGCAATGATGGTGGATCAAAATCCTACAAGAGTATGACTTTGAAATTAAGTTCAGACCTGGTAAAGAAAATATAGTAGCAGATGCCCTTAGTTGTAAAGCCTTCCTTAATGCTCTTATCGCAGAAGAACCATCTAGGGAAGAAACTCTAGCTACAATGGTATCAATGCCAACTAATTCTATCATCGAGTTGAAGCAAATGAGGACCCAGACTGTCAACAATTGTTTTGCGAAGTTCAAAATAAGGAACAAGATCCCAAATTCAAGACTAAATATCAAGAATTCTCTACAGATGAAGACAATGGACTTTTTTATTTCAGAATGAGACTATGCATTCCTTCAAGTTAGACTCTCAAGAGAAGGATGCTTTAGGAAACACATGACTCTTCTTTTTCAGGACACCTGGGGTATGTAAACACTTTTAATGTTGTCAGGAAAAGCTATTACTAGCAAAGACTCAAGGGTGATATTCTTAAGTATGTCACGAAATGCCTCAATTGCCAAAGGGTAAAATCTGAACGTGTCAAGTTACCAGGAAAACTCTAGCCACTTGGCATTCCCCAGATGAAATGGAAGTTTATTAGCATGGACTTTGTAGTTGGGTTACCTTCTATGCAAGGAGGATATAACTCAATAATGGTAATAGTAGACATGCTAACAAAGGTCGCTCATCTTATTCCAACAAAAACCAATTACAATGCTTCAGATATTGCAAGAATTCTTGTAAAAGAGATTTTTAGGTTACATGGGTTACCTACAAGGATCATCAGTGATCATGATTCTCTTTTCACATCATATTTCTGGAAGAGTTTATTTAAAGCCATTGGAACCCAACTTTGTTTCAACACTGCTTATCATCCATAAATTGATGGGGCAAGATAGAATGAGTTAATAAAGTGATTGAGGATATTCTGCATGCATATTGTAGCAGGAACCTAAAAGGTGGATTCAGTATCCCTTAGTGGAATTTGCTTATAATGCCTCCTATCATCAAAGTATTCAAATGACTCCATTTCAGGCACTATATGGTCAAGATTGTTATATGTCACTTAATTTTTCCGATCCTACTCTAAGGTAGAATCTTCGAGAAAAATGTTTGAAGAAAAGGATGATCAAATCAAGATTATCAGACAAGATATTCAAGCTGCCAAGGATCGACAAAAGGCATATGTTGATCTAAAAATACAAGAACGAATCTTCAAAGAAAGAGACGTGCTCTTCGTTCGTGTCCATCCAAAGAAGAGTTCTTTGTCCTTAGGAAAATTTAAGAAGCTAATTCCAAGATAGTGTGGACCCTATAAGGTTCTCAAGTGCTTAGGACCAAGCGCTTACAAGATACAACTCCCTGAGAATATAAAAATCTGCAATGTATTTCATGTTAGCTTATTGAAAGCATACGTAGCTAACCCTAACCATATCCTTGATGATCAACAAGTTTTAATACCTAACCAATGAGTCCTTGAGCTACAACCTAACAAAGTAATTGATGTAAGGGAGATAAAATTGAGGAGTATAACCCTTAGAGAATATCTTGTCTCTAGTGAAAAGATTACTCTAAAGAGGATGCCTTTTGGATTGACCATGAGTCACTATGTAACCAATATCCCCAGTTTCATTCGAGATGAGGAAATCTTGATTCCTCTAAGGGAAAGAGGATATGATATCTCGACTTTGATTTAAAATCTTTCTGACTTATCATAAAATGGACTTGAAAAACTCTAAAATCATTAAATAGAGAAGACCACGAGTAAAAAATCCGAGGATCATAACCTAGCATTTTTTCTTGATTGACAAGGATTGTAGCCACCCGTCACGGAAGTTACCATGTGAACGAGAGTTATGAGCCATATTAGTCATTAGTGTTAGTGTCTATAGTATGGATGGTCTAAAAATACTAGATTTTTGGACAAAACTAGCATACTTTTAATATTTTGGATATTCTTTATTGCAAATATCCTAAAGCTATGGAAACTTCTAGAATAAGGTGTTATGGAAAACAAGCAACTGGCTTTTTTAGCCAATTTTGGAGATTTAATGCAAAAAGAAGGATTGGTGAAATTGCGCACATCACAGTTTACAAGTAGTAGACATCACTCCAAATGGGGAGAAGAATGACTGATTCGATAGATTTCTGACCAGGTGTCGTCGAGTTTCACCCCCCTTTCAGAGCCAACAAAACCATTAGATTTGCAATCTAAGCATCAGATTGTTTCATGGAAGCTTCAGATTACTGATTTTGCCAGGATCCCCTCCATAAAGAGCTCTTTTTCTTATCCACAATCATTCTTTTCTAATTTAGCTATAAATAAGAGGCATGGGGAACAGTTGAGAGGGATTTGAGCAAGTCTAGAGGAGAGGCCCTTCTCAAGAGTATAGAGCAAGAGGGAGGAAAAGAGAGGGAGCGGGGAGCTAGAAGGATACCTCTCCGCTACCCCTAGAGGTTGTGAGAGGGAGCTAGAGAGGGGGAGAATTAGAAAGAGGGAGAGAGGGAAGAAGATCTCGAAAGGCTACAAGAGAGGGAGTTAGAGAGGGGGTTAGAGAGGAAACAAATTAACTCAACCTCCCCTATCTTGGTCTTCAACTCGGCAAGCTACTCTCACGCTCTCCCATCCCGATTTCATTCCACCTTCTCTATCTCTCAAACCCGCTCGTGAACAATGGCTCCAAAGTAACGAGGCAGAAAGACCATGAAATCCATTGCAACCGGTCAAAGAATGGGTATTGCCAGAGATACGCGAATGTCGGAGCTTGCCGGAATTGCCACTACCAAACGGAACATTAGGAGTGGTGAGCGCAAGCGCAAGCAAAGACAAAATTTTCAATGACATCATACCAAACTAGGTTGTTCACAACTAAGAAATAGGCTATTATTTTCATATTGCCACATAAAATAATAAGTTTTTTTTGAAATTAAGTACATAAAATGTTAGCTTTTGCATTTACACTATAAGAGATGCCAATTACATCTAGAGAGCATATTAATACACGCATAAGCAGTCTGCTACCTATGATTTGTAGATAGATTAATCAAGATTATAATTCATAGAATCATGATGGAAATAGTTACAGGAGATTATTGCATAAAATGAGTAAAGGACGTTATGTGCACTCAAGATTAGTAAAATAACGTAATATATCTATTACCAAATCGACACTGGTTAGGAGTTGATTAACACTTAAAAAGTGAAAGTCTATTTAAAGAATCTTGTAAATCGTCTCATTAAATTATTGTCGCAATATTTTTCTAAGTACAAACTAAAGAAAATTTGCTTATGTTGGGTAAGTTAGCCCTGAACGGGAAATTCGTGTCTTGCTTAACAACATTGAAAGATTTGTACTCAACACTTCTTTATGGAAAGAAGAATCCTTGTTAGAATGTAAGGTTACCTTGGATTAAGGATCTGCCTTGACTATGTGAAGCTGTGAACTGCACGATGGTGTGATTGTCATTGTTTGAAGGATTATTTGTGTTTTCTAGAATCTAGATCTCTGATTAAAAGCATCGACAAATAGGATAAAAGGAAGGATTGTGCTAGGCTACCCCCAAGCTAGCTGCGAGATCCTACTCCAAGGGGGTCATGATTATCGCTTCAAGAGGCTTAGACCGACTCCGTAGCGAAAAGGTCTATTTGTAGGGATAGTCTCGAGCAATAGGAAATGTGGATGCTAGGGGGGGGGGGGGGGGGGCTCTGGCCATAAATTCCACATTACTCCTAGAATCTGACGAGCCCTTTCGCAACCCAGGATGGGATTCTGGAACCCTAATACTAGTGACAAGGGAGGAATCTTGGTGGACAGAATACCCTCGTTGAATTCTATATATCTTCCACAAGATGATTGAAAAGATGAAAATTATAATAAACTTCCAATATAACAAAGGAATTTGTTTGTTATTCAAGGGTTGTTTGAATTGTATGCATGTCTGTGAAATAAATTATGTGAAGGAATACGTGATTTAACGGACTTATTAAGGAAGGTAGTTGTATATGTTTCAATAAATGTGATATAAGTAATTTAAAAACTAAAAATGATACCGTCATCAAAGGAAAGCGGGTGGGTGTGACCCCTGACAGGTCTGTCCAACGATAGGGTGGTCCCAGTTAGCTGGGAGCTTGTCTAAATCGGTGATAGAAATAGAAAGATGATAAATTGACCAACTAGTCATTAGCTAGAACTGACTTGCATTATTTTAGGGGGGTAGAATGGGATTTTACCTTATGGGCAGGAGGACTGATGTATTGCACTCCCCTCCTTTGCCTCCCATTCTCTTTGAATCAAGTGCAATGGCAAGTCCACTTCAGTTTGAGTAATCCTATAGGAAGTGGTAACTCGAAATTATTGATGCTAAGCTTACTGTTAGGAGACCCATCTGATTTTAGGAACCCCAAAATTCAGGTCGATCCTAGTGGGTTTAATCGAAACTCTTCCATTGGCGATGTGCACTCAGTAGGGCCTAAGTGACAAACCCCGTGATACTCCAAGGGAGCACCGGGCGGTGTCATTTTGGAAAACCTACTGATGGACTACTAAAAGGTGCGCCTTGGATTGAGATTGGTAGATACCTCACAGATGTTTTTGCAAGGAATAATCTCATTGAGAACATTTTCAATCTTATATAATCATTATGGCACAACTTTTATACTTCATTGTTGGAAACTCTTGGGCTAAAAAAAGGGCATATAAAAACCCCCATATCACAATATTTCCTACAAGTTGGATGCACATTAAATGTTTTTCAATCAATATCAAAATGTTTTAGAGCCTAAATTTCTAGATTCTACACATGAAGAGCTTTCCAATTATGTACAGGTTGATAAGGTTTAGAAGTGAAACAAAAAAGTTACACCATCGATAACATTTGGCCTATGAAATATTATTATGATTATATTAGAATCTAGATCTTTAAACTTTTATAAATTCGGAGCTTTTTTGCAAAACTTCTAGCATATGCATAAATTTTAGGGAATATTATGAAGTTGCCCTTTTTTGAGCCCAAAGATCCCCTAATGCTCGCCTTCTTTGTGGCTACTCACTTTATCAATATATGCATCAATTAATAAGGTGATGATGTTGTGGCACATATCATGTATATGGATTGACCTATTTGCAAGTTTGAACATTGGTATTGAGAGGATACTTTTGCAAGCTATGGTTGTGAACTCAATCAATACATAGTTATTATTCAACTCATCTCCTTCATTGCAAATCACTTCATGAATACATGTATTGATTAACAAAATATTTTTTTATGATGTGTATGTAGTAGTCTATTTGTGTAAAGTTTGTTCTTGATATTCAAGTAAAAAGCTTAACAAAGCATGATTGATATCAATTAAGATTTAGCCTTGTCTATATTGATGGTAAGATTTGCATGGATGTCTACATTTGCATCTATATTTGTGCCAAACTACTCCTAATGGAGATGGAATAATAGCATCTTGGTAAGCACATTTCTAATACAAGTGTTATAAAGCTATAGGTTTCACATTTGTTCAATGTTATCAATGTAATGCATTGTTTTAGTAGATTGTGTTTTTCAATAGATGAGATGTCTCTAAAGTTACATCTCATCTTCTTCATGTCAAATCACTTCATGAATACATGTATTGATTAATAAGATATTTTTAGTAATCTACTTGTTTAAGGTTTGGTATTGAGATGCAAGATATCTTAACAAAGCACAATTGATATCAATTAAGATCTACCCATGTCTACATTGATGGAAAAATTTACATGGATGTTGCTACTTGCATCTATATTTGTGCCAAACTATTCTTAATAGAAATGCAATTATACATATTGGTAAGCACATTTTTAATACAAGTGCTATAAATCTATAGGTTTCACTCTAATTCAATGTAGTCTATATAGTTTATTGTTGAGTAAATTGTTTTTTTGAGTGGGTCATATGTCATTAGTCTTGGAATAAGCTAAACTACCCAAAGTAGTGCAATTTTGATATGATATCATCACCAAGTAGATGAATTTATGGTTGTTGACTTATAATGCATTCTTCCCAAAATGAGTTAGCTATTAAAAGCTCATATAAAATCATATTTTGCACTTAGATAGATGCAAGTAGTCACTATATAAAGTTAGTTATATGAGGTGCAAATATTCTTAGATTGTTATTGGTGAGGACTTATAATCTTATAGGATACTATCATGTCATAAAGTCATGAGGTCTTAAATTTGATGGTTGTTCTTTTTTTGCATTTTTGTTTATCAAAACAAGTTCCAAAAACATTGCACATGTCAAAATAGCATGCCTCGTTTAAGATGCTTGTCATTTTTCACAAAATTATGTATAATATATTTAGATTTTTAAATAGTTATATACTTAATGTAGATAAATAAATAGTAATTCAATAAACTAGTTGTGGCCATCACGTCAAATTTAGGCATTGACTGACATGCTCATTTCTTAAGATGAGGTAATAAAGATTACAACCTTAAAAGTCAACTAATTCTTAGTATGACTTCATGTTCCATACTTGAGCAACCATGGTTTATAGTGCAAATGCTATTCATATCCTGGAAAATACCAAAATACCATTGGAAATGACATTTTGAAAGGAGAAAATTATGTCTAGCTAAATGGTAAGGCCAAATGAGTAGCATCTTAATCTTCTTGGTAAGGAGATAGCTCAGACTTTAACGCATTCATAAAGGAGGGAATGATTTTGCATTTCCTTTAGTTTCAAGAAGGAAAAGTAGGATAGGATATATTAATGTTAAAAAGTTGATTTGAGTGTTATATAAAGCGGAGATTGATATTCATAGCATTAGAAGATCCTTTCAAATTAAGTGAAATATCTACCTCCTAGTGTGTTTTTTTTCAAAATTATGTGCAAGTATATTGTGTCATGTGCATCTCAATAGGTGAAGAAAAATAAGAAGAGACCCACCAAAAACTTTTAAAGTAAATCTAGCATTCCAATAATCCAATTCTTTTCACAAGAATTCAATGGTGTGATTGACTCTTATACAAAGGTATAAAGACTTACCTTTCCATGTTGAATTCTTTAAGTTATTATTGTTGAAACACCAAAGTAACATGAGAAAAGAAGGCATATTTGTTAGGATAGGAACAAATTCTCCTCATACTAAGTATATATGGTTATTTTTTTCATGTATGATAGATGGGCTAATTTGATACAAATGTCCCTTGCACTACACTTGATTCATTACACCTATCTAAAAATGTGGATCTCTACATCCAAAATGGTTATACTAGCAAAATGTACTACCCATATAACTAGTTTAGTCTCTTCAGTTTAGGAGTAGAAGCCAAAAATTGGTAGAAATTAAAATCAAAGGATTGCCACACAAACTAGCCAAGGAAGAGAAGGAATCAATCCTAAAGCTTAAAGTTAAGGAGGTTGCCCACACCCTCACCTACATGGATAACTTCATCTTTTGCAAGACTGCCCCCAATAGTGGTAACTAAAGACTTGTTGACTTGGATAAGTGAGGAACATGACCTAGAAGAATCCATCACCTTGAAGAAAATTAGATTTCATGAAGAGCATATAATCTAGATAAAAAGGTGAGAGGCATTCTTCACCAAGCACTGACAATGTGTATTCACCACATAATAACCAATCCAAGGGTTTGTGGTGTTCTCAAGACTATGCCCATAAGAGATATTGTAAATAGATCTAGAGCCTTGGTTTTGTCCCAAGAATGGTCAGGAGATACTAGAGTCACAAATGTGACCTTTCTATCTCAATGTCTTTATTTTCATTTTTCGAAAGGTTTTATACCCCTTCCTTGTAAATTTCCATGGTCTTATTTTTAATATAATGTATGCTTATTCCTTTTAAAAATGGCATGGGGATCATATTTGGCAACTAACACATGTATGTTCCTATTCCGAATGCTTGTTGGGATGAGTTGGTAAGCATTCATTAATTGGTCTTGATTATAGTCCCCAAGACCCTTAATTGTACATTGGCATTGTGTGTCATTTTGTTAAACATTGTGTCAAGCTCTAGAAAACAAGGTCTCTATCATGTCAAGTACCTAAAAGAATGTTTATCTCAAATCATCATCTTTCTAGATATCCCAATCACTCCCTATAGATTCATAAAATGTATCATTGAAAGATATCCAAGGATACGTCCCAACCTCAAGGATTCACCTACTCTTTTCCCCTTGTGATGTGCATATGTAACTCACAATAGTTGCTCTCTATATATATTCCATGTCCCTTAAGATTGCTTTTCACCCCAATACTTTTGGCACGGATAGAGCCTTATGCAAGGTGAGTGACGTCCAATCAAATATACCAAAGAATTATGATTTATTGACCCTTGTGATAGGTAGTTAAGGCTCCACTTACAAAAACATAGTATTAGCAAAAAATTCTATAAAATGCGTATTGATACAACATCTATACAAGGAGGCATGCCTTGGTACTATCTATAAGGATAGTTGTAAATAGAATTTAGTAGTACACAAAGTGCCAATTTACATACCAATTTCATGTGCTGGACTACGCAATCATTCTCTAACTCCTCTAACGGATGCATTCATGTATAAAAATATAATGAGTTACAAGACTGATATTTTATATATAATCAATAAACTGTTACAAGATTTGTGTCATGAACAAGCAAATGGAACAATTAAGTCATGTTGGTTATATAGAATTTTGAAGTCTAAAAGGATTGGATGGTGAAAATAAGAGGTAAATCTATTCGAATGATAGGGTAGATTATTTTCAAAGCTATATATGTATAATATATTTTTTAAATGGTTATTCCACCATTTAAGGGAACCCAATATATCAAATTAATTTGCAATAAATACATCATGTACCTTTGCTAGCATCCTCATGTGCTTTTGAGCACTACTCTCATTCTAGATTTTTAGTCATTTTAATAAAGTCTCTCAATGTACTGGATTTTCATTACATTTTGAGTTATTGTAGCATGCTTGTCATTTTATGTGGATAATTGAAGCTCCAAGTTCCAAATATGTGATTAAAAAGAGTAGTATATCAAACATGCACATTCACATGCGCGCAATTTAAACAGCATCCTAGGGTCTTGTGCTTATTATTTGTTAACCATAGCCATAATTGAGATTATGTCATTTTACCTTAAAATCCCCACCATTAATATCATGAGAAAAAAATTTCTAAGCCAACCAATTGTAGTGGACAATGTTAGCTTATTAAGGGAGTTCACACCTTCATTGATCCTACATATTAAGATTATTGAAGAGTATTGTCAAAATTATTTGACAAAGTCTGAATATTGGAGCCCAACTTCATAGATGGGCTATTTGATATAAACATCCCTTTCACCTCATTTGGACTCATTACAATTATTACAAATGGTAAATCTGTGAGTTCCAAATCATTAAAGTAGTAGAAGGCACTACACATACAACCACTTGAGGCTCTTCAATTCAATAGAAACATTGTAATGTATGTTCTCAGCATAGAAAGAGAAAATGCCATTGGGATCATAAAAGGCAACTAGTACATGTACATTTCCATACTAAATGGTTGTTGGGATGAGTCAAGACGAATGAGTTGATTGGCCAAGATTATAGTCCCCAAGAGCCTTGCTTGTACATTGGCATTGTATCCTTTTGTTAAAGATTGTGTCAAGCTCTAGAATATTTATCCAATAATAAGAATAGGCATTTTACATTGAAAACATGTTATTAGCGTCTCCTATAATTCATGATCATAATGTGTCTCGCATTCGATTAATTATTTTCAAAATAAATTTTGGTGTCATGTACATGAACTTTTTATCTAAAAGGATGATGATCTCAAATCATCAACTTTCTAGATTTCCCAATTGCCCCATGTAGATTGATAGAATATATTACTAAGAGATCTCCAAGGACACATCTCAACCTCAAGGCTTTACTTACTCTTTTCTCCTTATGACTTGCATGTGTATCTCACAATCATTGCTCTCTATATATATTCCATGTCCTTTGAGATTTCTTTTTCCCCAATACTTTTGGCACAAAAAAGAAACTTATGAAAATTGAATGACATCCAATCAAATACACTCAAGAAGTATGATGCATCTTGATGCATTAACTATTTAAGGGGTAGTTAAGGTTCCATGTACAAAAACATAGTGTTAGCAAACAATTCAATAAAGTGAGTATTGATACAAAATCCTCTAGGAGGCATCCATTGGTATTGTCTACAATGATAGTTGCAAATAAATTTTAGTAGTACATAAAGCATCAATCACATACAAAATTAGTGTGCTTGACTATACAAACATTCTATAACTCCTATAGTACATAGTCAATCCATGTCTTACATAATTACATTCCAATGGCTTTAAATAGAAAAGTCCAAAACTTTGATGGGAACTTTAAATCTGTATGATTGACTATGATTAGGGCAATCCACAAAGTCAAAAAATCTATTTGACAAAAATCCTAGCAATGCCAAAAGGTTTATTAGTCTTATGTTTTAGAAATAGGTATGTTGATTTCATTAGCATGTCCACCAAAACCATGATATCCAAATGAAGGAAAATTGCTAATCAAGTCCTTGCTAGTGGCTTCCCAATTCATTTGATGAACATCCAAAGGTTCAAGTTATTTGGGCATATTAGCACTTTTGACCTTGACTACTTAACATAGGTAAGGATCAATTAACATGTAGAAGATTATTAGAGATAAGGATCAAATAACACAAAAAGGATTATATCAACCTTCATTTTGGCCAATGTAGAGGCTTCTAACTACATTTGGGGATCATTTAGGGTCTTAGCATAGTTAAGGTGTCTGACTGTGGGGTTCTCATGTGTTTCCCATAAAATTTTCTTATTGAGATCAAATGGCTTTGGAGCATTAAATTCACTATCTTTGACAATTTCTGAAGTCCATTTGGGAAACTCATTTGATGCATCGAATACAATAAACACCCCTTATAGTGAGGACGTAAAAATAGACTAAGAACACCTAACTCACGCTTAAAAACTAGAGATCATTGCTTAAGCTATGGTTATAGAAAGGGTTGCTTAAACAACATAAGTAAAAATTCAAGCTCCCTTCTCTTTTTGCAATCAATTATTTGTGCGATTTAATTCATTCTAGAGATTGATGCATTAAGAGAAGAGAAGAATATGAAAATTGAGTGCATTGATAAGACATGGATGACTAGATCAAATGAAATGGTTTCTTCTAGAGTGTGACAAATTCAAGCATCATAGAAGAATAAGGAAGAAGAGAACAAGAGAAGAGGAAAGGAGAAGAGAGAGAGGAGCATTCATCCTAGCTAGGCAAGACTAGTTTTCATACATGAACTATATCGAAATGAATCGAAAGTTTGTGGGGAGAGAGAGAGAGAGAGAGAGAGAGAGAGAGAGAGAGAGAGAGAGAGAGAGAGAGAGAGAGAGAGAGAGAGAGAGAGAGAGAGAGAGAGAGAGAGAGAGAGAGAGAGAGAGAGAGAGAGAGAGAGAGAGAGAGAGAGAGAGAGAGAGAGAGAGAGAGATATATATATATATATATATATATATATATATATATATATATCCATTTTTCACATTTCAGCTTTAGAGAGAAAGTGTAGAAATCATTAGAATTTTTGAGTGGAAGTAGTAGGATGGTTCATATCAACATTGATGTATGCATCTCTTAAAGTAAAAATGATACTAATACACATGATTAATGGGTATTTACTAGATCAATCTTTGTGTATAACACTCTTATACCTCAATGACAAACATGAATGATGATTCCATAACCAATCGCATGATAATCATGTTTATGATTAGAATGTTTGAAGGAAATGATCCTAATAAATCTATAGTCCAACTAACACTTATTGTATTAACTCTATTAAATAGGCCAAGCTATGTGGTGACCACTCTTGCCTTTGATTGGTTATGAAGTGACCCTTCTTAGGTGGGTTTTGAACTTCTATTAGGGTGACCATCCCTCACTCCCATGGTCAGCTACATTTGTTGTTAGGGTATTGCAATCATTAAACTTCTATTAGGGTGATCATCCCTCACTCCCATCGCCAACTACATTTTTTGTTTAGGGTATTGGAATCATTGATCAACATAATGAAGTTGAAGGATTAGAAGCTTCCACTGGTAAAGCTACTTGACATTTGCAACCAAACCATTGATATCAAGTATTTACAATCCACAGTTGATTATTCGAGGGTAAGCTACATCTTTAGATGTAGATTTGTGTATTGTCAATCCAAAGTGTTATAGTACACATGACTAATGTAGGACTATACACTAATATATTGGACTTCCGACTGTATAGCACATGAGTTATTTAGCACAATATGGAAACTTTGTGTGAGATGCCTCCTCTTTAACCCTAAAGAAGTCCTCAAGTAGTCAATAAAAACAACCTAGTATCCACACATCTCACCATGTAGTATCCCCTTGGACCTCTCATCAAGGAGATGAACTCACCATTGACCTTTTCCCTATGCACATCCTTGCATGCAACATCAAATATTTCTTACCCACATCTACCACATTCTTCATGGATCTATAATGATCATGTACCAATTTGGCCATTCTTTCAATGTTTCCTAGGTTTTCCTTATTGTAAGATTCCTTCTACCTAGGAGATATGGAAGATATGCAACCCTTAGTCCTAAAGAATGTCACTTTATGTATTGAGCTTCTTCCCACCTATTTCTTTTCTTGAAATTATATATTTTTTAATTTGCTAAGACCATGGCCTCCTATGCAAACTAGGCCCATGTGATGGTGTGTCATGCTACATTAGCCTCATCTTTGGAATATTTGCAACCTTTCAATTTTCAAGGTCAAAAGCCTTTGCAAAGAAAATCCGAGCCTTGTAGGTGTTCTCTTACTAATACAAATCCCATCATCTACATATAATATTTTCAAGGCTTTTTTTTCTTTACAACATAATATTTCACTTTGCTTATGGCACAACAACAACTCGCACTTGGTTTGAACATGAGAATATATTTGAACAAGCCATGGCTTGTATTTCATTCTTCCCCTTCAACATCTATGCTAGTTAAATTGAGTCCGCATTCCTCATGGAACACCTATGCATAGGGATAAAATCATTGCTCAAATGGTGGTGTAAGCCAAAATATGGCATTCTCTCCATCTTTTTAGGATAGAAAATGTTATTATCATAATGCTACATAGAGTACAAGACTAGAGTGTTATATAGTAAATGTTGAAATATGCAAATTCATACCATATCTACTCGCATAAGAACAATGCATGAATACAATGGTTTAATAAGCTAAGGTCAAAGAAAAGTATATTTGTGATTATATGTATCATGGGATAGGTGATAGGTCTTATATCATTTCATAAGGGTCTTTCATACCCATTTAGCCTCCTATTTAAGGTACTTTGAGGCTAGGTTGAGAGGAATACAAATCTACATGCAACCTAAATTACTTGACCACTTATACTTGTGTCAAATGTGAGTCACAAACCATGTACAAAAAATTTCTATCGTTTCATGATGAATTGCAATCTTATAGGTGCAAAATATTTTCAAGTGTAAACACTACAAGGATATGAGGGTATAGCGACACCCATTAGTGACGAGAAATAGTGGCGTCGCTATTAGCATCGCAAATGTGATGCAAATAGCGACGCAAATAGCGATGGTACCAAGAGAAAAAAAACGCGGGTCGAAACCCGAGCACGTCATTTTTCGCGCATTCACAAAAGAGAGAGCGAGAGGGAGAGCGAGCATCTTGCTGAGAGAGAGAGAGAAAGAGAGAAAGAAGGAGAAATAAGGCTTCTCACCACCACCGCCGTTGCCGCCGCCATTCGCGAAGAAGAGGAGGAGGTGTACGGAGGGCAAAGAGGAGCCGCCGTTGTGAAGAGGAGCCACCAAACCCTTCTTCGAGCCTTTACGGTGAGTGCATTGTCCATTCTTGCTTTGCTTTTGTGTTTTCTCTCTCTCTTTTACTTGTTTTTGGTATAATTCATGTGTATTGAGAGAGGGAGAGGAAATGAGAGAGAAAGAGAGGGAGAGGGAGAGGGAGAGGGGGAGGGGGAGGAGAGAAAATGAGAGAGGGAGAGGGAGTTTTCTCTCTCTCTTTTACTTGTTTTTGGTATAATTCGTGTGTATTGAGAGAGGGAGAGGAAATGAGGTATAATTTGTGTGTATTGAGAGAGGGAGAGGAAATGAGAGAGAAAGAGAGGGAGAGGGAGAGGGAGGGAGAGGAAATGAGAGAGGGAGGAAATGGGAGAGGGAGGGAGAGGAAAAGAGAGAAAAAACATTAAATATAATAGAGAAAGAGAGAAAGAGAGGGAGAGGGTGAGAGAGGGAGAGGAGAGAGAAAAAAAGAGAGAAAGAGAGGAGAGAGAAAAAGAGAGAAATGATGTTAAACATAATAGGGAAAGAGAGAAAGAGAGGGTGAGAGTCAGGGTGAGGGAGGGAGAGGAAGAGAGAAAAGGAAATGAGAGAGGGAGAGGAGAGAGAAAAAGAGAGAAAAAACATTAAACATAATAGGGAAAGAGAGAAAAAGAGGGTGAGGGTGAGGGAGGGAGAAGAAATGAGAGAGGGAGAGGAAGAGAGCAAAAGGAAATGAGAGGAGAGGAGAGAGAAAAAGAGAGAAAAGATGTTAAACATAATAGGGAAAGAGAGAAAGAGAGGGTGAGGGTGAGGGTGAGGGAGGGAGAGTAAATGAGAGAGGGAGAGGAAGAGAGAAAAGGAAATGAGAGAGGAAGAGGAGAGAGAAAAGAGAGAAAAAACATTAAACCTAATAGGGAAAGAGAGAAAGAGAGGAAAAAAACGAGAGAAAAGGAAATGAGAGAGGGAGAGGAGAGAGAAAAAAAATGAGAGAGGGAGAGGAGAGAGAAAAATAGAGAAAAAACATTAAACCTAGTAGGAAAAGAGAGAAAGAGAGGGTGAGGGCGAGGGAGGGAGAGGAAGAGAGAAAAGAAAATGAGAGAGGGAGAGGAGAGAGAAAAAACATTAAACTTGATAGAGAAAGAGAGAAAGAGAGGGAGAGGATGAGGGAGGGAGCGTATACGAGAGAGGGAGAGTAAGAGAGAAAAGAAAATGAGAGAGGGAGAGGAGAGAGAAAAAATGAGATAGGGAGAGGAGAGAGAAAAAACATTAAACCTAATAGGGAAAGAGAGAAAGAGAGGGTGAGGGTGAGGAAGAGAGAAAAGGAAATGAGAGAGGGAGAGGAAGAGAGAAAAGGAAATGAGAGAGGGAGAGGAGAGAGAAAAAACATCAAACATAATATGGAAAGAGAGAAAGAGAGGGAGAGGGTGAGGGAGGGAGAGGAAATAAGAGAGGAAGAGAAAGAGAGAAAAAAATGAGAGAGGGAGAGGAGAGAGAAAAGACATTAAACTTGATAGGGAAAGAGAGAAAGAGAGAGAGAGGGTGAGGGAGGGAGCGTATATGAGAGAGGGAGAGAAAGAGAGAAAAGGAAATGAGAGAGGGGGAGAGAGAGAAAAAAATGAGAGAGGGAGAGGAGAGAGAAAAAGAGAGAAAAAACCCATATACCTAATAGGGAAAGAGAGAAAGAGAGGGAGAGGGTGAGGGAGGGAGAGGAAATGAGAGAGGGAGAGAAAGAGAGAAAAGGAAATGAGAGAGTAGGAGGAGAGAGAAAAAATGAGAGAGGGAGAGGAGAGAGAAAAAACATTAAACCTAATAGGGAAAGAGAGAAAGAGAGGGAGAGGGTGAGGCAGGGAGAGGAAATGAGAGAGGGAGAGAAAGAGAGAAAAGGAAATGAGAGAGGGAAGGAGAGAGAAAAAAAATGAGAGAGGGATAGGAGAGAGAAAAAACATTAAACCTGATAGGGAAAGAGAGAAAGAGAGGGAGAGGGTGAGGAAGGGAGAGGAAGAGAGAAAAGGAAATTAATTGTTGTTATTTGTAGTAGTAGTTTTTTTTTTCATTTTCTTGTTTATTATTGTTTAGTTTTCTTATTTTTCGTTGTAGTAGGAGTAGTAGTAGTTTTTTCTTCTTTTCTTTTTTATTGTAGTAGTAGTAGTAGTAGTTGTTGTTGTTGTTTTTTTTTTCTTCATTTCTTGTTTATTATAGTGGTAGTGGTAGTGGTAGTGGTAGATGTGGTGGTTGTAGTCGTGGTAGTGATAGTGGTAGTGGTAGATGTGGTGGTTGTAGTCGTGGTAGTGGTAGTGGCACGTAGTTGTGGTCGTGGTCATAGTCGTAGTCGTGGTCATGGTCATCGTAGTCGTAGTCGTGGTCGTGGTCGTGGTCGTGATCGTGGTCGTAGTCATGGTCGTGGTCGTGGTCGTGGTCGTAGTCGTAGTCGTGGTCATGGTCATGGTTGTGGTCGTAATCGTGGTCGTGGTCGTCATGGTCATGTTCGTAGTCATGGTCGTGGTCGTGGTTGTAGTCGTGGTCTTCATTGTAGTCGTAGCCGTGATCGTTAAAGAAAATGAGAGAGGGGGAGGAAGAGAAAAAAGAAGAAGGAACGAGAGAGAGGGAATAAACATACAGAATAATAAAGAAAGAGAAAAAGAGAGATAGATGGAAGGAGAGGAGATAATGAATGGATTAAAAACAAAGAGAGAGTAGTGGCAAGGTCTGGTGCAACACCACGAGACGGGAAACACTCCAACATATATATGTTAATCTGTAGGGTGGGTGGGTGGAGACTTTACATACGTTAATTTTTGCTGATAACATACATTAAGAAAGAAAAAAAGAATGATAACAGAAACAAATTGTTTGTCGTAACGTAGACAAAATGGAAAACAATGAAGGTCTTGTTGTTCAAGATCGCGAGGCATATCTTAATCAGCGTGTCCCATGTCCTTGCTCTCAATGCAAGCTAGCAATTAGACAAAAACATCGATTGTCTATAGAACATGTACGATGCTTCGGCGAGTTTCAATCTGAGATCATTGATCAAGCGATCTTGGATTTTCAGTAAACGGTAAGAAAAGTTAATATCAATCATGAATTGTACTCGCAAGCTAATTGAATACAATATACAAGAAGATTAGGTGTGGCTGGCAAATTTTCTATCCAGGGAGGTGACATCTCGTCCCAAGGAGGAGTGCATCCTTTGCGACCAATTAGAAGAGTTCATGGGTGTGCGATGGATGGAGTGCCTGAGCAATCCATCACTTGGAAGGTACTACCCAATCTATATTGTCAATACCAAAGGAGATAGGCAGTCTTCCAGACCTACCTATAATCTTGGAGCCTGAGATGGAGGCAATGATCGATGCATTGATTCCCATGGATGTCGAAACTTCTGATCCACTTAGAGAGGAAGAATCCATACCATTATATGATGGGTGCCGAGTATCTCGCGCCTGAAGACACTGCTTGCACTCCTAAGTGTGTAAGAAAAATATAGGTGGAAAGCGATGCGAGTGTGACTGAGTTGTTCAGGTACCTTGTACGTACGCTTCATTGATTTCTTTTCGGCACTATCATTAAAAACATTTGTGCTTTTTCAAGGTGTTTCATGATTTTTTTCAGGTTACTGAAATATCATATATTACCACTGGCAAATACCATGCTTGAGTCTCGTGATGATGCATGATATGTTTTACAAAAGATTGGCATTGACTACAATAGCATCCATACATGTATCAACGATTGTATACTATTTCAAGGAGAATACGAGACTATGGAGACATGTCCAAAGTGTGGTGCTCACATGTATCGACAGGACTTGCAAGACAAACCATCCCTCAAAAAGTTCTTAGACACTTTTTGCTTATTCCCCGCATAAACCACATGTTTTGTACGTCCGACATGGCGAGCTTGACAACGTGGCATGCGCAGAATAAGTCCATAGATGGAGTTCAACGAATATTAGTGGATTCACACGCATGGAGCCACATTGACTCTACCTTCCCAGGCTTTGCCCGAGAGCCAAGGAATCTTCGGCTTGGTCTTGCAATGGATGGCGTGAACCCATTCGGTCTGCGCTCAACTTCTTATAGTATGTGGCCTATAGTCCTTGTCAACTACAGAATTCCTCCATGGCTTTCTATGAAGAAAGGACATCTTATCCTTAGCTTACTCATCCCCGGCTGTTACAAAGTCAAAAATATGGACGTGTATCTTCATCCATTAGTTGATGAGCTCAAGATTTTGTGGGAGGAGGGGGTCATCATGCAAGATATGAGCAAATGCGATGGTCGACGGTTTGCCAATATTCCAGCCATTCTCATGTGGACGATGCATGACTTTTCGGGATTCGGAGAGTGCTCAGGTAAATAGGCTTCCTTTCTCATTGGTAATATCTATATTTTATCTCGTTCAAGTTTGTATTCACTGGATAGAGGTATTGGAATAGATCTAGTTACCTCAGGTTATCATGCATGTCCATTGTGAGGGCCACAGTTAGACTCCCAAATGTCACGAACCATGAAGAAGATCGTATATCAAGGATACGCCGCTTTCTTGCCAGAGGATTATCAACTCAGGGAAGGTTTTCTTGGACGACCTCCAACACGTATGAATGTCGCAAGCTGGTACAAGCTGAAAATGGTCCACGCAGAGTCACATCCAAATGGAATGCGATGGTTCTTAGTTTTCTACGAGTTTCCATATTGGACCCACTTACAGATCAACCACTTACTGGATCATATGCATATTTTCAAGAATGTGGGCAGCTTGCTATGGGACCACATCGCAGGAAATAGAGATACTATAAGGGCACGAATGGATTTGAAGGAGGTAGGCAAGATGGAGGCACTTTGGCCACATTCGAGTGCTGATGGTCGCGTACAGCTACCTCATGCTCCTTGGGTTTTGTCCACTAAAGAAGAGCCCATTGTGAAGCAAGTAGTCAAGTCTATCCGCACTCCGATGGGTATGATACGTTCTCTTAGGTTTGCATTTTCTAAAGATGACCAATTATCAGGGCTAAAATCCCATGGCTGGCATAAGATATGTCAGGTTTGTACTACAAATGGATTGTAATTGGCATGTGCATTTTGCTATTTAGAGTGTAGCAATTGTTCATAATGCTTTCTCATTTGTGGCAGTTTGTACTATCAATCGTGATCGCAGGATGCCTTACTCCAGAAATACGCGAGGCCATTTACAGGTTGTCGACTTTGGTGCAATGGATCTCACAGAAGGAGATTAAGACGTTGTCTATTGAATCCACGAGACGGGGAGTAGTGGAGACGGTCTCTCTCTTTGAGAAATACCTGCCTACCAGCATGCTCACGATACAAATCCACCTTATTGTGCATCTTGTAGATGAAGTGGAGATTGCTGGACCTATCCATACATGATGGATATTCTTTTTGGAGCGCTTCATGAAAACCGTGAAAGGCTTTGTGCGACAACGAGCTCAGCCAGAAGGTAGCATGGTTGAAGGTTTGTTGGTGTCTGAGGCGCTAGTGCATATTTCACAATGGCTACCAATAGTGGATCCAAACAACAAAATGCTATGGTCGCTAAAGGATGATGATAGACTAACCATAGATGTGGTGGTTAGAAATGGGGTAGAAAAAAGAATGGATGCTGCAATGGAGGAGAAGGTGAATCGCTTTTGTATGTTGCACCATACCTCTATGGAGACGTGGCTTGCCAGGTACCGGATCGTTAGGCAAGATCGAGAGGAAGCGTGATCTGAATTTCGACGTAGTATGTGTCATTGAGACTGATTCAATATCCCGAGGGCATGGAGGAGATGCCACGGTTCATGTCAACGTGATGGTTGCATGGAGCTTTGACCGCAGCATCTCGTGAAAGGGGCGGAGGTCTCAATTGAGGAGTGGAAATTCTCGAGGGGATGTAGTCCAAAGGTGATGATGTGTTTAGGATTTGTTGTATCTATATTTTATATGCGACAACTAATTTGAGTGTTTCAATGTACAATACAAAATATATAGTGCAGCGTGGTCGCGTGGACGGCATTTTCATGTGGAGCGTATTGACAAAATGCACTCCACAATGGACTGTGGTATCATGGCAAGGTTTGTGCAGGAGAGCCGACGACGAGCAACGCATCCAAACATGGTTATAGATGAGATGGAGCATTTTGAAAACTTGCAAAGTATTGTTACGATGGATTACCATAGCTTCTCCATGATACTATTCGATGTGCAATGGTTCAAAGTGATACTTGAAGGAGATGGAGCAACAGTTCGACAAGGTCCTTCTGGATTTCTCGAAATAGATTTAAAAAAAAAAGGACGGATTTGCACGACACCTTTGTGTTTCCGGCCCATTGTGAACAGGTGCATGAACTCATTTGTTTGTTAATTGTATTACGACATGGTACATGTCACAATAGTTTAATATCTCTTATACGTGTATGTGAACAAGTAATCTTCTATCCAAACCCCCGACAACCTCAATGGTGATATGTTATGTCAAGATTGTGGGAGAGAAGGAAGGAGTCTCGCTTGAAGCTTTCTTGCTTGCACAATGGGGGAAGACACACAAGGGTGGAGGCTGAAAACAGTTTTCCTCTTCTTAGTTGTGTAAGCCAAAAGAACTCTTGTACAAAGAAATAGAAGAACCCTATATATGGGTCTCAAACCAAACTCAACTAACTAAGGTGGCATACTAACTGAGCCACGAACTAGAGTAGATAAGGATAGCGCTATCATGTAGCTATTATTCATGGGCGGTGTACCAACCGCGTCTGCAACTGACAAGTCGGTGACATAAATACACAACGGTCACCCTGGCGTATCACGAGTGGAGCTCGATATCTCAACACTCCCCCTCGAGCTCAATCCCAATTCCTGCACACCAAGCAGGCCTCTGAACTTGCGCAGCTTCTCTGCGCCCAATGCCTTCGTGAATATGTCAGCTACCTGATCCTCTGTGCTGACATAAACTAGATCAATAAGACCTAGTAAAACCCTCTCTCGCACATAGTGATAATGCATCTCAATGTGCTTTGTTCTAGCATGATAGACTGGGTTATTTGCCAAGTGTATACTACTCATGTTGTCACAATAAATGACAACTGGCCCATCTGTAGACTGATGCATATCATAAAGTAGCTTATGCAACCAAGCTACCTCACATGCAGCCATTGCTGCACCCCTGTACTCAGCCTCTGTGCTCGACAAGGCAAATGTAGGCTGTTTCTTGCTGCTCCAAGTGACTGCAGCACTCCCAAAAGAGAACACATATCCACTGGTAGATCGTCTATCAAAAATACTACCAGCCCAATCAGGATCAGTGTATCCATGCAGCTGTATCTGAATCCCAGTCTCATAAAATAGTCCATACTGCAATGTGGACTTCACATACCTGAGTATGCGTCTAGCCGCATCCAAATGTGGTTTCCTTGGAGCCTGCATAAACTGACTTACCAATCCAACAGCATAGCTCAAATCTGGCCTGGTAATAGTCATATAAATCAAACTTCCTACTATGCGTCTGTACATAGTAGGGTCTTCTAGAAGCTCACCTGTATCTGTACTCAGCTTCACATTCTGCTCCAAAGGAACTGAAATAGGCTTACAGCCTGTCATCCCATATTTGGACAGCATGTCCAATCCATATTGCCTCTGCAAGAGCTGTATCCCACTTGGTGATCTAATCACCTCAATGCCCAAGAAATAACGTAGCTCTCCCAAATCCTTCATCTCAAACTTCTTCTTCAATAGCATTTTCACATGAAGGATATCTTCATCACTGTCACCTGTCATAATCAAATCATCAACATAAATGACAAGTAGCATAATACCTTTCTCTGTTTTTCTCACATAAAGTGAGAAATCTGCCTTGGAAATCTGAAAGCCAATAGTGACAAGATACTGTCCTATCTTGTCAGACCATGCTCTAGGTGCTTGCTTCAAGCCATACAAGGCTTTCTTCAACCTGCAAACAAACTCAGGATGAACAGCATGCACATAACCTGGTGGCTGCTCCATATATACCTCTTCTTGCAAATCACCATGCAAGAAGGCATTCTTTACATCCATTTGATGTAAAGACCATCCCTTTGATGCAGCCATAGCAATGACTACTCTTACGGTTGCCATCCTTGCAACCGGACTGAATGTTTCTTCATAGTCAATGCCATATGTTTGTGCATACCCCTTGACTACTAATCTTGCCTTGTATCTGTTCACAGAACCATCAGCATTGTGCTTCACCTTATAAACCCACTTACAGCCAATTGCATTCTTACCTTTAGGCAAAGGTACTAACTCCCATGTAGCATTTGCTTCCAAGGCATCCATTTCTTCATCCATGGCTTTCTCCCATTTTTCTTTTCCCATGGCTTCCTCAAAAGAAGTGGGTTCTGGTTCCTGTATCACTTTAACCATATATGCATAGTGAATGGCTGTAAATCCATCATATTTCAGTCTATCCACAGGATACCTAGCTCTCGTAGACCTGCGCAAATTAGGTTCACTCCCAGGTGCTCTCAAAACATCCCTGGTCTTCCTTACTCCAGGTGTAACAATAGAAGGAATACCCAACTCATCATCAATGCTCTGTTCTGAGCCACTGGATTCACCATCCACATAAGAGTGACCTGCATTCACATCAAACATGGGCTGATCAACCTTCTCTTTTCCTTTTCGTGATACCTGCATACCACCATCTGCATTACTTTGAGAAGATTCTCCTGATCTCAATCTGCCTGTCCATGGCGAAGAATGTGAACCACTGCTAGAGGACGCTCCAGGTCCACTAATATTTTGTGACTGCTGCTGTGAATTCTGTGCAGCATTACCATTTTGTACATCTACATCATCAATGACATTTATTGGTTTATACCAGCTACTCATCTCATCAAAAACAACATCTCTGCTCACTGTAAACTTACGAGTAGAAGGGTTATAGCATCTATACCCTTTTTGTTGCAGAGAGTAACCAATAAAGATGCACTTTTCAGCTTTTGGATCCAACTTGGATCTCAACTCATCTGGCACATGTACATAGGCAATGGAACCAAAAATTTTCAAATGAGAAATATCTGGTTTCCTACCAGTATACCTCTCCTCTGGAGTCATTCCATGTATTGCTGCAGTGGGAGTCCTGTTCATTATGTAGACTGCTGTAGCAACTGCTTCAGCCCAATAAAAATCTGGCAAGTCTTTTTCATTGAGCATGGCACGAGATACCTCTTCAATATGCCTGTTTTTTCTTTCTGCAATTCCATTTTGTTGTGGGGTATGACTGCATGAATATTGCTGCTTTATGCCATGCTCCTGCAGGAACCTTGCAAACTCATTTGAGAGGTACTCTCCCCCTCCATCTGACCTTAGGCATTTTATCTGCAGGCCTGTTTCTTTTTCAACCATAGCTTTAAGAGTTTTGAAATGCCCAAAAACTTCACTTTTCTTTTTCATAAAATACACCCAAACTTTTCTGCTATAGTCATCAATAAAACTGACAAAATAATGACAGCCTCCAAGAGATGCAGCTTTAGTTGTCCACACATCAGAGTGGATTAATTCCAATGGCTTCTTACTCTCTTGAACATGTCTAGGAAATGGTTTCCTTGCCTGTTTTCCAAACTGACAGGCTTCACATACCTTATGCATTTCTGCAACCTTGAATTTGGGCAATCCTGCAACAATATTTTGGGCCTGCATTGATTTAAGTCGCTGTACATTAACATGACCAATGCGTTTATGCCAGATATCAATATCTGCAACTACACCGGTCCCATGTGCAAACATTGCTGCACTCAATTCAGACATGTCTGCATCCAATGTAAACATTCTGCCCTTCTTCTTTCCTTTTGCTATCAAGCGACCTTTATTTTTCATATCCTCAGCAAAGCATCCATGAGGATTAAATCTGACCTGCAAGCCCTGTTCAACCATTTGACCAACTGAAACCAGATTCTTGGTGATATTCGGGACATGAAATACATCGGACAGGTATTTCTTTTTCCCATCCTGCATAGACAAATGAATTTTTCCAATCTGCACAATAGGATGTGCAGTATCATCACCAGTCTCCACAAATCCTGGTTTTTCTATTTTCCTTGCATCCTCCATCCATTCTGCATGACCTGTCATGTGGTTTGATGCACCTGAGTCAACATACCATACATCGTTGCTTTCTTCTGCACTTGTCACAGAATTGTTCATGTGCTGCACCATAAACAGATGCTCATTTCTGTCATCACCCTGTCTACTAGAGGATGCATAATTCCCTTGTTGCAGTTTTCCATTCATGATGTCATTCTGCTTTTTATAGCAGTCTTTAGCCATATGACCCATTTTACCACAGTAGTAGCATTCAACATTACTGTTTGCATTTTGGCCTCTTTGCCATCCACCACGACCTCTTTGGCTCCCCCTGCCTCTAGAGTTACCACGTCCTCCTCCATAGGACTGGTTTTCTTGAGTCTGCTGCATAGTCTGATTTCTGCCACGGCCTCCAAATCGGCCTCCTCTACCTCTGCCTCTACCTCTTCCAGCATTTGAGTAGAAGACAGCTTCTTTTGAAGTTCCTCCTGAAGAAGATGCACCACCATTTCTCTGTTCCTCAGAAATTAGAAGAGCAATCAACTCCTCAAAATCAAGAAATCTTTCACGAATTGAAATGGATGTCCAAAACTGTGCATAATCCTTTCCTAGACCATTCAAGGTCACAGAAACTAAATCATCATCTTCCACTGGCGACCCAATGGAAGCAAGTGCATCTGCAATCTTCTTCACCTTCATGTGGTAGTCATTGATGCTCATATTTTCTCTTTGCACATTGTGTAACTCTTGCTTGAGCTGCATTTTCCTGGCTTGCGTATTTGTGCTATACATCTTTGACATAGTATCCCATGCCTCCTTTGGCGTACTTGCATCCTGAATATGCACAATCATAGAGTCTGAAATGCTGATAGACAGCCAGTACATAACTTTCCTAGCTCTCTCATGCCATGCTTTGAATGCCTGCATTTGCTGTTGATTGGGAACATCAGGAAGAACTGGTTCTTCTTCATTTCCTGCAACAAATTCCCAATATCCTTTTCCCATAAGGAAATTCGTCATTCTAAACTTCCATGCCTGGAAGTTGTTCTTGTCAAGCTTTTCAGTGACAATCTGTGAAAGGGAATCAGACGCCATTACAGAATACTGCAAGAAATTCTGTCACTGCAAAAAAACACAGCTTCACCCTCACAAGGGCAAATCTGCAAAACTGGCGAAAGTGGTATTTGACCACACAGTCACTTCCTAGTGACGATTTTGCATAAACAAGAACCAAGGATGATTCTGAAACTCCCAATGTCTCTGCGCACAAGCATACGATGCAATTTCTACAGTAACTTTTCACCGACCTGTAGAACAGTGGCTGCACAGCATAAAACTGAACCTTTTCCTGAGTGCGTGCAGAAAACTTCCGTCTGCGAAACAGGCCCCGAAATGGCCTCAAATAAAAAAAACAAGGTTGCCAAGGGCTAAAGCCCTGTCCTGCAGCATATACTGCCCTCTTGCTTCACCACGAAGGGCGTATCAACCTGAGACAATGCACTCCTGCAATTTCCGGCTGTGCTACCTGCAGAGATCTGCTCCCAAAATAGAAAATGAAAGCAACACTGCTCCTCTTACCAGAACACCGCGAGCTTGGCTTGCTTTCTTGAGCTCCTTACCACGAACAAGGCTCTGATACTATGTCAAGATTGTGGGAGAGAAGGAAGGAGTCTCGCTTGAAGCTTTCTTGCTTGCACAATGGGGGAAGACACACAAGGGTGGAGGCTGAAAACAGTTTTTCTCTTCTTAGTTGTGTAAGCCAAAAGAACTCTTGTACAAAGAAATAGAAGAACCCTATATATGGGTCTCAAACCAAACTCAACTAACTAAGGTGGCATACTAACTGAGCCACGAACTAGAGTAGATAAGGATAGCGCTATCATGTAGATATTATTCATGGGCGGTGTACCAACCGCGTCTGCAACTAACAAGTCGGTGACATAAATACACAACGGTCACCCTGGCGTATCACGAGTGGAGCTCGATATCTCAACATGTTATACCTTCAGTTCCTCGAAGTGCAAGAGTATATGATCAAAGCGATGTTCCAAGCATAGATGAGGACAATATGCAAATAGAGGGGTTGATATTGCAAGGGGTGGAGGCCATCGAAAGCTTGGAGCATATAGAGGAGCCAACATCGGCTAACAATGATGAAAATACAGGAGTCCATTGAGAATGAGGTGGACTTATCCTTTTGTGGTGACATGTCTATCGACCTTCCAGTGTATGCAGAGTTGTGTTAGGAGATTGACATGGGACCATAGGATACGTCATACTGGGAGCATCCACTTACTCAATTCATTGACTAATCACTTATAATGGTACATAAGATATGCATTTTAAGTGAGATCATTTTTTAAGGATTTATATTACCGTGCTTTGTAAGATTTAAATTGATTATGCTAACATCATTTTTTGTCTATGCAGGTGACCTTTTCAGGATGAGTCGAGGGATGAGCGATGAGGAGTTGCAGGATATCTTCACGCGCATGTCTCCAGATCAGATGGCGAGATTGAGAGACATGGCGGACTAGGAGCTGTCTCCGACATCGTCAAGCCACTATATTAGATTTACTTTGGTGCAATCAGATGCTTCAACTTTGAGCAGACGAGGTCAACGCTCCAGACTTGGGCCAGAGGGAGGGAGTGCTTTAGGGTCAGGGGGATGTTGCAGAGATATGGAGGCAGTGAGCCCGTGGTCGGCACGGAATACAGGTGCGACTCCTCACTTTTGTGGCGGTTCCAGGGAGTGTGGCTCAAGTGGTTGTTGTGGAGGCACGGACGCAGTGTCTCCGTCTCGCCGTTTTGTTGGAGTTGCGTCACCTCCAGGATTTGTCACACCTGTGGGGACGTCTACTCCAGTTACTTTGGCTTTTGCTCAGCCGTCTGTAGGTGGTACCACTATGGGTGCTACACCAATAGATACTACCCCGGTCGGTACACCGGATATATAGGGGTCTTTTGGATATGCCCAGGAGTGTGGATGCAGGTGGGATAGGACCCATCTTAGGCATACCCCAGAGGGATATGCCTATCTTTTCGATGATAGGTTACGAGCCATCATCATGAATGATGAGGGGAGGAGGGTGATGGCTCACATGAGAGAGTTGTGCCAACAAGTTTTTCGGCACAATGTCTTAGATCATTGGAAAAACATACTGGAGGGGAGCAAGGACTACATAGTAGCATCCTTGCATGAGGAGTTTCTGGTTCCAGCCATAGCAAATAGATTTTCTATAGGCTGGATGATGGACTGCATGTGTGCATATATGCCACAGAGACGATCGAACGCACGCAAGGCACTCAAGAGTGGGGCTACAAAGCCCGAGTGGCTAGACACAGACGACTAGCGTCGAGACTGAGGGAGGAGGCTACAGATTCTCCAGAACGTTGGATCAACAGTGCGAGGCGGTGAGGGTACGACTAGAGGCCGGAGTGGTCCATCATCTTGAGAGTGGCGGCCACATGACATATCTGGAGGACTTTGTAAGTTTTTCTTTTGTTTTGCTTGCTTATTTTTTTGCAATATCCTTTGTATTGACAATCATGTTTCTAACAGTTAGTATTTTGTTTTCTTTGTAGCACTCCATTACAAATCACGATCCGACCGGCCTTGAGACTCGATATGCAGAGAGGCACAGTCTCACTACATTGGTCGACCGATTGTATAGAGGCGGCGGCCCTATAAGTCACTCATCTTTCTTGTCCATAGCTACCATGTTTAATTAGAATGCATTATTGTATGGTGGATTGATATGTAGTTGTTTCTTTTTTTGCAGAGTCCATTCGATGCTCCTTTGCGGCGGGATGAGCTTTCGGATGGCGAGGATATGTAGCTAGCCCTTGGATCCTTGGAGCTCACACACCCTTCTTTTTTGGTCGCCTGATATGTGTAGACATTTTCTATGTAGTAGTGATATCTTATCATGATTGTACGAGTCGCTTTCATTATGCGATCATGTATTTATTTCATGTATCAGTGTTATGATTTAAGTACACTTTGTTTTTGTTTACACGAGCATTGTACACAATGTAGAAACTATTTTGTATGGCCCAAATAAAGCACAAAGTGCTCAAAATTTTTTCCATGTTACCATCGCTATTAGCGTCACAAATTTACCTGCACGCGTCGTTATTTGCGTCCTTATTAGCGTCGCAGAGCATCGTTATCAGCAGCGACGCTGATAACGACATTGATACTGACTGTTCTATGGCGTCGCCAATAACGATGCTTTTTGTGACGACACGGGGCAAATTTTGTTATTTACATTTTCGTCGCTTTTAACATCGGTATAAGGCCTATATTGTAGTGGAATGTGTTTCAAGGCAACACATTGCTCAAATTTTGGATGGGGTTTTTGTTCCATTTAAAAATTTGTTGGATGGATTCTTTCTTCTATTCTTTTCCTTAACAGTTTCATGTTAACTCGAGCTAGGAATGAAGCCTAATAGGCTAGGAGTAAGAATCATTGAAAGGAAATGAACCATTGGTTAGTTTTAAGATACATACATAGAATCTATGCAATTTAGATATACTTATTATTCTCTATAAGAGATCTAGATTTTTACCAATCATATATGACATATCAAGATGCTTGTACACATTCACTATAATAGTTACATTTCTCAAGGCCCTTGGGATATTGAATAGATCATTGACATGTACTATGTCAGAACTTTGATCACACTAGATCTTGTTTAATTTTGGCAACCTCATACTACCTATGAAGCCACCAACAACTGCCAAATCCCCACTTGGTCGATCATCCTCCTTGAGAGTCCATAGCAATTTATTGTCTATGGCCACCATTAGAAGCTACTTAGAAATGTGTATTGAGGCCTCTAGCACTAGCATTCATCCACACTACCCTTAGGTTGAGCCAGTTTGTCATACAAAGCCCTTTAACATCTTCATGAACTGCTCCAAAAAGATCATCCGCTACATTCTATGCATTGGTCCTACAACTTCACTCTGTCCACAAGATGTACTAGGCAATAAATTTTGTCAAAAGCATGCTTATCGGCAAGTACTTCTCAAAAACACAAACCATCTCCACTCCTCATTGTATTGCTGATTGAATTGAAGTTGTCCTTATCTCCTTCTTGAGATCTATTGCACCAAGTCAAACAACTTATAAATGGTCAAAAGTATCTGTGGAGTGAGGCAACCCACGATTATGATTGATAGTATGAACTAGTACGTTCCAAATGTAGTGCCAATCACAGATCAATACATAATATAAATATAAGAAGCACTTAATCAATTTGGCAACTCTCTTGATGGCGGTTGACACATCTTATGCCAATCATAGAATTTGAGGTCATCCTTAGTAAACATGGTTGTGAGAGAGCACATCAAACTCATTAGGGACTTAATCATTTGCTTCACCATGTGCTCCTCATAGAAAATGGAGAAGCGTTGCATTTTGCTTGGAAGAAACTCATAAAAAATGGAGAATTGTTACATTCCACTTCGAAGAAATTCTTCATTGACCATTTTCTACTCAAAGTATCTTCTTACATTCATCCTTGTAGGAGGCTGCCGAAGAAATTTTTCTCTCATATCATGGCCCTCTAGCAAGAACACTGCATGTTGATAAACTATCTTCTTCTTCATCTTTGACCTTTGAGCATCCAACCTTGGTCTACACATAGGACATGCATAATGACATGAAGTGACTGGCCCTATAGCAATCATTATATATAATCAGATTAATCATGAAAGATTATATTAGAGAAAGTGCACACAATGAAGACTCATTTACCTAAGCACTCTCCTAAACCTAATAAGTCATGTATGGTTCATGGACCTTACATTAGCAGACCCCCTCCCAATATGCTTTCTCATGTCTTTTACTATTATTCCCTCCCACAATGCCTTAAACTCATCAATGAATAGATAGAGATAGATGCCTACATTCTTGACCTTATAGTGTTCAAGCACAAGTAAGCTAAGGACTAGGTGTCCTTTCTTGGTAGAAAGGCATGGCAAAATATTGTAGTTAACAAGGACTACTGGTCATACATTATAAGATAGCAAGTCCATAGCAAGACCAAAACAAATATTCATCCACTCTTTTGCAAACTCTAGAAATGTTGAATTGATGTGATGCCACATCTACAAGTGCATTTCTATAAAATTGATACCATATGTGGATCTATTCTATGCATGCTATAGCTTGCCATTGTAGTTTGAAACATGTGACATACACATAGTATGAGCAGAAAGTGTTTAAGAATCTTATCAAGGACCTCTTGACATTGTAGTTCATGTCAATACCTATTAGCACCACACTTTGGACATGTAGCTATGAACTTACATTCTCCTCAAAAGAACACACAATCATTCTCATAGGCATATATGCTATTGTAATACATGGCTAGTTTCTATAAGTTACAACACTTTCCTTGTGTCATCATGAAACTCAAGCATTGTGTTTTTAGATGGCAATATGTGATATTTCAATTTTCTAAAAACCCCAAAAGCATAAATAAAAATTAATGCACAATTTTAGATAATAACAAGATAAATGTATTGGTTACTCCATCCACAATTTATCTGAATACTTAACAACACAAGAAGATTTATCTTTAAGTAGGATACCTGAAATGCTTCATATAATGGTATGGAGGTCATCTCGTTCAGTGGGTCAAAAAACTCAACTTCCATAGGTAGCAATGTTTCAATCACTACATTTATCTCAAGCTCCAATATTAGACAACAATCTAGCTAGTCCCCAATCTCTTCTCTTATGGAATGCACACCAAAGGAATAACTTTTCACAAGTTGCAACTACTCATGTGCTCCTTGTATGATACGCTACTTCACGAGTGGTGTTTGAAGATAATCCTCTCACACAAACCAAAAACGAGACGACAAGGAGTGAGTGCTCAACTTGACTTATAAACTACTACAACTCATGACCAAGCACTAGCAAAGCCGATCCAAAATAAACAACTACTATGCCTCTCATAGCCTCTCACACACTGAGAACACACATAATGGAGAGCATCTACAACCTCAAAAAAATAAAGTAAAGAACTCGAGTTCAAAAAAAAAACCTCACAGAATCTTCATACCTCTAATTGAGATTGTTGTGGTACATCGGTCTTTTTGCTTTTTGCTTTTAGAAGTTCAAAAGTTACACCAATAGCTTGGTTGTTTGTGAACCTCATCTTCTCTCAATAAAGTCTTTTTGCAAAACCAAGAGAAGCCCTTATTCCTTAGTGTCTTTCCTTTATATAGTTTTACTTCCCTCTTCAAACATGATATGCATTTTAAAAGCTTGAAGGCTTTTCCTTCACATTTTTACTTTTTATTAAAACTCAGAGGCTTTTTTTTTTCAAATGCTTCGCCACCTGACCCCAAAAAATCTTCAATCTCCTAACAAGGCTCAAAAAAATGTGCACCCATGTAACAAGACTTGATTTATCCTTTCTAGAAATGAATAATCTTTGTTGCATACCCTAGTGCAACAACTACTCTCGAGTCAAGCATTGCAATCACAACATCACAATCATCAAGCGCTAGACCTTTACATAAGGAGTTGGCCATAACCTTCTTAGTCTCATCACCCTGATCTATTTTCGCATAGAAGTTTAGTATTTGTAGCGTGTAGTCTCCAACTCCACACAGTTGTTTGAAAAGATTGCCTCACGAGTGCCTCGCTTGACAATGCACAAGCATTGCAATTGGAACGGCATAGAAGGTTCCTTGTAAACAATCCACAAATTATCTATCAAGCCACCCTTGGATGAAGATGGCCTCTTCGAAACTTCTCTAGTCCAGCATTATTTCTTCCAAATAATGTATCTTTATAAACTATCATCTTAATATCCAATGATTTATGAAGCTGCCGTATTTTTAACCAATATTCCCTTCTCCTTTCACCTTGGAATCCCACTATAAGCTATAATCTAAACCTCACTGATCAAGATTATATATATACATAGTTGTTCCTTTGCCTTCATCTCCAAAAGCAACAAATTTTAGGCACATATTTTCATGTTTTAAAAAATTAATCTCTGATAACCTTCATCCTCACCTCTGCTTTTTCTTCACTATGGCACTGTAACTCTAAGACCATTTCATCCTTCTAGTATGTTATTATAGAAATTTCCAATTCTTAATTTCCTTCATTCAAAGATCGTTTTGACATAAAAACAATAGACATTTTCTACTTGCTTTTAGTAAGGATAATTTCATCCTTCCCTAATTGCATTACCCTTAAATCCCTGGAACGCTATATTAGGGAATTTGCATACACTTTGGTAACCCTGAATGCCTTTATTGTTTGACCACATGGTCAAATCTTGTTGTCTTACTTAAAGGTGGAGTTCATCCAAATACCATATAAGCTACCTCCCAAATTCCACTTTCAAATATGGATCAAGATTTAGCCACATCGTCAAATATTTATCACTTACTTTAAATTGAGACTTCGAAATTTTCCAAATTCTCTAATATGGTGTTTTGGTCTTCCATATGGATAAAAACCCATAAGATCACTTCTTTCGTCAATTAGTTCTTCAAAAGAACTTCTCCTTTGAATATCCCGATGAACAATATTGTACCCAATTTAACTTCTCTCCAAAAGTTTTAAATGTTTTCCAAGTGCTCTATCTTGTTCTTTAAGCCCATTATCTGCCTTTTATAGTATAGGTATACACAAAAAAAAATTCAACTTACACCCCATGAACATATCTTGAATGTATAACTTTGTCAAAGGAGCTCCCAAACCTCCCTTGAGTCTTCAACAAGTGAATATTTTCTCAAATGTACTTGGTGTGATGCCGTGCAATGTGTCCAATGAAGATTTTCTTTTGAAGATGTACACAATGCTCAATCACCAATGTTTTTTTAAAAAAATGTAAAATTTCATCCATTCCATGCAATCATATAATAAATTCCACACACAAAAAGATGGAACACTAAAAATATAGTGCCTAGCGTATCTACAAGTGCCAATGCATCATGCAATATACAAACATAGTTTCTTGAATACTTTACAATCCTTAACCTTACCTCTCATCACTCAGTAAAGGTGAAATATTGAACTCCACTCCATCCATCCAAAGTCTTACAATCACTCAACAAAACATGGTCCTCATGATGTTGACTAAGAAAACAACTCATTTGACAATTGTAGGTATCCTTCATGACCCTCAAACTCACCCCTCCTCATTTTCCACTCATCCTAAGGTTCTTATTTGGTGATGAATATCCCAACTCTTGTGCATGCAAGAAATAGTGTATACACAATGAAGGTGCTCTCTCAAGTGCGCATGCATCTAAATTTACTACATATAGCTGCAGTGGGCATCATGCAGTGCTAGTGCTCAATGATGGTGCAAAGAGTGTATCAACCCAACCCATGGCATGGAAGTAATTGAAAAAATCAAGAGAAGATCCTAGAATATAGTGTATTTGATAAGTGTAACATGAAGTTCTTGTGAACCCATAAGCTTTGTGATGTGCAAAGATATGGGCAAGAAAATATACATGTTTCAATATGTCTAGTAGTAGCTGCCATCAAAGTCCTCCTCCAATATGTCCAGAAAAATGACAATCTTGACCAAGGCTATCAAGTTTTCAAACTCCATAAATCCAAAATAATGACACAAACAATTCCTGATCTAAACAAACACAAAAAGTTTAGCTACAAAACAACAAAACAAACAATTATATTAATAGCTAAGCTACAAAAATCCTACCTATCTAATGTTTCTCTAGGGGTTTTCAATTTACCCTAAAGTGCTTGACAACACCCATGAACTCTTCTTACTAAATGGATGAGATTTATTGCTTATGATGTATCATCATTTCCCCTACATAAATTTATAAAGACAAATAATGCATTGGCAAAACATCACATTTACAGCACCTTTTTGCACCACAATGACCACATAAATAATACAGACTTTAGTCATTACTAACTCATAGTTTAAGATCACTTGATCAATGATTTCTAGCTAAAAATCATGGCAATATCATGCATGCTCTATAGATAAATAACATTTCTAGTGAATTGCCTAGTTACATTTAGTGCAAGGATATAGAATACACTAATTGAGATCTATATCCAGTATATTAGTTCTCATGACTACTCATTTTTACTATAGTGCAAGTAAGGTTCAAATTTTCATCACTCTACTACTATCTTACATATCTAATAGATCATCCACGATGCCTCACTAGTTTTATACTTGGGATGCTTGACATGTGGTTTGCTATATTAATGCTTAACTTTATACATGACTACTGAAACATCAAATCTAAATAGTACTAACATTATGCATTTTACTATGCAACAAATTACACTTAGTTTTTTAATAAAATCTAGCAAGACTTGATGACCTAAAAATAAGGTGACTGCTTATGTAATGTACAAAGTGAATACATAAGAGTACAACCAGGATAATACATTAAAGTATTCACTTAGTAGAACTCAAAATTTTGTTTTCTCTTCCTTCATGAGTTGATTGGTAGTGCTCAAAGATTAGGTCTTCACTCTCTTCAATGATATCTATCTCTTTCACTTTGGTTGGTCCTTCATCTCTCTCTCTCTCTCTCTCTCTCTATATATATATATATATATATATATATATATATATATATATATATATATATATATATATATATATATATATATATATATATAGCTCTCCCTCTCACTCACTCTCTTCCATTCTCTTTTCTCTTTTACTCTCTCCTCTTCTCTCTCTCTCTCTCTCTCTCTCTCTCTCTCTCTCTCTCTCTCTCTCTCTCTCTCTCTCTCTCTCTCTCTCTCTCTCTCTCTCTCTCTCTCTCAGGGTTGAAACAATCATGGCAAAAATGTTACGATTATTTCAACCCTTTTTCCCAACGTATAGACTTGACTTGTATACTGATGTTAATAGTGATGCCAATAAAACACATTGCTAACTAACATCACTATAGGATTTATATAGAGTTATGGCACATTAGCTAGGTGGCATTCTACTTTTGATGCTAGGTACTACATCATCAATGCTAAGAATATAGGAGTTGTTTGGAGTAAACTTACATTGGAAGAAAAGATAGAAGCCATAGGTCGTAAGCTTCAAATGACATGAAACTGAACAACTCAAAACCTTGTAGAGCATTGGAGGAAAGTGCTTAAGTAGCTAGATTGGAGGAAGAAAATGAGTTGTAACGGTGATGTCCCACTCTTGCAAGCTATCTAGTTATATCCTAGAGCATTTAGTGACCATTATTAGCTTGTATCTAAAGGCCCATGTATCGCAAAAAGCTTATGTAAGAAAGACTTGGACAAATGGGTTGCTTTAGGATACAAATGAGGAGATGTGGAGATAGAGAATAAATTCAAGTCAAATAATAAATAGAAGGAATATATGTGCTTTGTGCTCTAAAAAATGGAGAGCTAGTCACCGCCATCACTAATGGGGCTTGATGACATACAAAAATGTTCATTGGTCAGTCATTATAGGGAAAATTAAACAATATGATGGAGAAAAGAGAGTATTTCTAAGCATTGCTTAAGGGTCACTTCATCAAAATAAAGGAGGATGGGAAGGGGATTTCCCTCTTCTCCACCATACATACATGCGAATTTGGAGAGTCAATGCACGAGCACCTATTCCAAGTCAAAAGATGAATTTACTTCTTTGAAAAGTCAAGGAAAAGAAACTCCCAACAACTAAATATAACACACAAAATTTAAAAGGGTGAGACAAAGTGAATCATACCTCAATTATCCTAGTAGAGTAGAGATGCAAGAGCACATTGGGATGTATTGAAAGATTGCTTAACCAAGTGGGCCTCAACATTCTAATTTAATTGAGGACTACTCTTTCTAGAGATGGGGTGGCCCTAAACAAGCCTCAAACTTTGGAACCTACCCAAGGATACGATATGCAAGTTGAAACTTTAATAGTTTCCAAATTCATGAGTAAAAATATGCAAATATATAAGATGGCCTTCAAGCACCTTGCCAAGTTCTAAGAAGGGTTTTGGTTTTTCTAGACTCAGACTTTGATCATGTACATATATTTAGAAAATGTGTATACTTCTCACTATGTACTTTTTCACAAAAAATGACTTCAAATCATGCATCCGTCAAAAGCCAAACATTACATATTACTATTTGTGGTTCCATGCTGTAGATACTTTTTGCATCGTCCATCATAAGACCTTTCCTATCGAAATCTAAGTTTAGTTTCTTGGAAAGATATTGGGCGCAATGTGTTTTCCTTAAGTCATGTAACATTCCAAACTTGTATACATATATTCAATGTTGTTATATTAACACTATTTTAGGTATTGTGCTAAACATCACATGTTTGAGTATATAGATCCTATCATGATAGAAACATATACATATGTGGAAGTTTACAATATTAATGAAAATTTTGATAAGGAGGTCATGTGCACATGTATAATGTAGGGATGTAGAAGTGTTTTGCAGTATTCACAAAGAAATTAGTACAGAGGTCATGTGCATGTCTATGATGCGAGGGAATTGATAACGTGTGTTTTGTGTGTGTGGATGGGTGGGGAGGGGGGGGATGTAAGGGCTTTGTAGGTATATCATGTCATTGCCTACAAATGCACCTATATAAGGAGTAGCAGTGACTCTAAGCACTATCTAGTTTCCACTCTATGTATGATTCCCTATACTCAGTGGTGAGCCCTCACTTGTGGCACATCACAAGGGTGTATTCCTAGGGTATGCCAATGTTGTACCATTTCATTCATCAAATAATACAAGATTATACCTTGCTCTCACATATCATGCTACCTTTCTGTGTCATGTTGAGTGAGTGATTACGTGCAAATACATTACACTTGGTATTAAAGTGACTCTTTCTTTGACTCTAGGAGTGCTCATGAAAGGACAAGAAAATATCCAATGCCCTAAAATCATGTCGCATTGATCCACAGAAAGAGGAGAGAAGATCCACTGCCCTCAAATCATGTTGTGTTGACCCATGTCATGATGCCCCATGTCTTCATGTAGCCCCAAGTCATGATACCGTGGCACAACCACCCCATGTGAGGGTCAACGAGCTTCTTCTTCTTCTTCTTAGGGATTGGATGGTGAGAGCCAGAGCCTGCCAGCCAACCCGAAACAAAAGAACGCATGACACGCAGAATGGCATGCCACTGACGGGAGAACAGATAAAAAGTCCTTCTGTCAAGGGATGGTGGACCCAATTCACCACACTCTCTCACCCCAGTCAGCACCTTCCGGTTGTTTGGTTATTATTAATGCCAGGAGGCATATTTCACGGTGGATTCCGTGCCACGGCGGATTCCGTGAGGTTCTACGATGGATTCCGTAAACTTTAATGACCGGGGCTCATACACAAAGTGGATTCTTTGTACGAGAAGTTGATGGGGACGCCTGTCCTTTTCGGGCGTTTCATTAATTTAGTGTGTACATGGGTGATTCCATAGCAGGTGATTCCGTAAAATGCATATTAAATTAATAAACATTTATGAGTTTAGAGTGTGCACTCGTAATAAATTAAGGTTAGGATTGATTTCTAACCAGTTGATTTATTTATGTAGCTGAAGATTGCTAGGTGTTCACTTTTGTCGGTTTAATTGTATTATTTTACTAACGATTGTGAATGCTTCAGTTGATGTGCAGAGATAGCTGCAGTGGCGGAGGAAAGCATTGGAGGATAGCAAGTATTCAATTTATTACTTATATTTTGATGGGCGCATACCTTAGGCATGGCGCCTATATTTTGTCGCGCCTATTTATTGAGGCGTTGGATATTTATTATTATTTTGTATGCGCATGGGCGCACGATTATGTTATTTGTACTTGGACGTTGTATTGGGCATGGCAGACTCTTTGGGCACCGCCCATTAGCTTTATTCCTATTTTGTGCTAAAGCAAACTCAAAAGCTAAAAGCTTGCTATTTTGTAATTTGGGCTATTATTTGAGCTTGAAGATGATTAATACATAAAATACATGCTTTGTGGAGCGCTCACACAAGGCATGGGGGGATATTGCACCCAATTGGTCTCTTGTTCATGTCGTTCATGCTTTTTACATTGAATTTTGTGCAAAAAGTAGAGTTCTATTGTTCTTGGGGACCTTCCGGCATTCACTACGCGAGCGTACAACATCCGATCTGTGCACCAGTGGTATCAGAGCAAAGCTGAGATCAAGAGCTTCTAATCGCTACCCATCTTGTGCGAAGGCGGAGCTCTGACAACACCTAGAAACATGTCATACATTGCAAAAATTTTCGATAATATTGTATACATTTGATACATTATTACCATTGTTTTACATTAATTTAATGCAGATGCGGTATTCGTTGTTGCTGTCTTTGGAGGCTGTGTCCCTGCAGTCTGGCCAGGAAATGTCGGTACAAAATTTAATCGGGGTTGGCGTGTGTACAACCACAAGAAACTCTTATATCTCATTTGTAAGGCATAGGCTATTGAGACCAAGACTTAGAGACTGTAGGACTTTGCAAAAATGAAGTCCTTTGAGCTTATGCAATCCATATTCTTAGAGCCACTAGAAATCATGTTATTCATGGCAGATTATGTAGTCTTAGGTTATGGTTCAGGTCATGGAGGGCACAGTTTATTTCAACTGAAGATGAGTGCCACTGCATCAATGCAATTAAGGAGTAGTGCATAAGAAAATGCAATAGAGAGCTGAAAGTTCCAATCAGCTATAATGAATGCAATGCCAACATGAAATCATTACAAACTTAATAATGTGTGCACTATCCCTCGGCTTTGCAATCGACCTGAATTGAAAAGATTTCAATGTTGGTCTTATCGTAAATGTGAGTGTGCTCGAGGAGATTCTCAAAAACTCCTACTCCAAGCCACAACTGGGAGGAGTCGTTTATTTGCAAAAGAAGATGGATGGGGTCTTGACTTTGCCTTAGGGGTGGTGTGTGTTGAAGGAAGGAAGGGAAGATGGAGGTGGTGAGACGCTTTTAGAAGGATTTTACATAGTGGAATGCATTAAGAAGAAGCGAGTGCATAAGGGTCAAGTGCAATATCTAGTTAAATGGGAAGGAACCTTAATAGGAAGAAACCTTAATAGAAGGAACTTTAACGAAAAAGAAAAAGAAAAACGAATGTCATGGGAGAGGGAAGCCGTTGCAATTCGTGTCGTGGAGAAGGGAGAGGACGCCAAGAAGAGAAGAGGAGAGAGGGTGAAAATTGCAGGAAATGAGCGAGAGAGAGAAGGATCGCCATCTATTGTGTTTCTCAAAATCATAGGAGAGAGAGGCCTGCCGCCATAGCCACGCTCGTTTCAGTCAGAGGAGAAGAGGCGGATACGGAGAGAGAGAGAGAGAGAGAGGGGAAACGTTCAATGTTTTCTGGTTGCCCGCTAGGAAGGCGGAGCAGGCCGGCCTTGTCTTTGCCTGACGTTTCTCTTATGTGTGTGTTTTCGCGGCTACCTGAGAAGCTTGCGTGAAGGGTGAGGAGGCGCATCCTTCAAAGACGCCATGGCCCGAACCTCAGAGAAAGACAGAGAGAATGATATCATCTTGCTAATTATCACCATGCTTTCGAGCATCATCTTTTTCTTCGTGATCAATGTCGCCACCCTTGAGCCTTAATCATCTTATTATCATCCATTAATCTCCTCATTTCTCCTCTTCAATTCGCCATCCCTTCCTCACTTCTTCATCTCACGAAATATGTGGTGACAACATTTGAGCCATTGCATGGATAACGGCAACCATTTTCTATCAATATGTGATTAAAAGAAGGATAATTAACCACTCTTCTTAGAAAAACAGGGTGAAGAAGAGGTAAACACCATCGCCATGTCCTTCTTCATAATGGCCAATTCGGAGCCTTAATACACTTGGGTAGACTGAGATTGTAGGTCTGGAGCATGATTTCTCCTCTTCCAACCGCCTGGATTCGCACAGAAATCCGTGATTAGATAGCCAAGATCCATAATTACATTATCAACTCTTAAGTCTTCGACATGAAGAATACAAAAAGCCATGGCCAATAAACTCTTAATTAAGAGTGTAATTCTTTTAAACCCCCTTTTAGGGCAGTTTCTATTGTTAAAATCAATAGCGCGCAAGAAGTTGAAGGAGAGCAAGGGCGATAGAAAGAACTGGTGGTCAGGACGACTGGCTAGAAGCTAGACTTTACATGACTCGATGGAAAGAGGACATGGCTTCCAAAGACAACACGACAACCCGCGGGATTTCCAAGTACGTATCTAAACCGTTATTAAAAAATAAAGATTATAGCATGAGCAAATGTTCAATTTAGTATTTTTAGAAAATGCTTTTAAACCTGTTTTCCTATGTTGAATGGTTGTTTGCATTTATGTGAACTTGTTTCTATTTATTAAAAATAGAAAATAGCCAAAAATGCTTAAAAATGACTTAAAAATGACACAAATAAAATTTTATAAAATGGCTGATTGAAAATTTATAAGTTGTGACATTTTTTTCTAGAACGGTTATGACTCAAAAAAATTATTGAATTTTTATCAAAATTTTTAAAGATGGTTTAACATATTTAAAAATTCATAACTAGTTATTTTCAAAGCAAAATAGCAGTTTTCATTTAAATAAAAAATGTTCTCTATCAATAAAAATATGGATCTTTACATGAAAAGTTGAAAAGAAAATTCTTGATTGCCGATGAAGTTTTGTAAGCTTTAAAACAAAAATAAACAACAGTTTAATTATATTCTACTGAAAGAACATTTACACATAAACCTAGTGTTTTTATTTTGAGAAAACAAAATGATACATGATGCACTATTCAATAACATGGGAATGGGTTAAAAAATGAGAGATGTAATAGTATTTTATGATGTTTGCTGATGATAAGAAAATTATAACTTTAAATTCAGATTACAAATATCGGAAACATATTAAAATAATTGTTTGATGGCATGAGGGAAAGCCTCGGCATCCATACTTAAGATCTACATTTTGTTCATATTTAAAAGAAGTCATCTGATGATTATGATTAGGAGTGGAGGGCTACTAGGACTCATTGATAAATTAAGGGGTGATATGGGAATTTAAAATAAATTATGAATGTGGACACGTGAGAGTATGAAAGAACTTGTTTTATTCTGGTTGATGTTTAATAATAGAAGAGAAAGAAAGGACATTATTCTCGTAAAATAAATTACATTTTTAAACACTTAAAAGCAACGACGAAATTGCAGTACGGAGGGGGGGAGATATATTTACTAAGGGTTTAAAATTTAGGGGTTTGTGGTACGTCAGAGAATTTGATTTGAATGTTTGCTATCACTTAAATAAGTAAAAATAATTAATTTTAATAAGGTGGAGAGAAACATATAAAAAAAATTTTAAACGGAGATATACAAATAGATCCAAGAGATCTATACCATGAAACAAACTTCTTAAAGTAAAACATTAAAACTTCCTGGATAAACCGCTACTAGTATGGCAGGAGAAATTTATGAGAAGCCGCTCCTGAAGGATGGAGGGAAACCGTAGTTATCTTAGGTTTAGCATTCTAGTGCCTAATATAATTTATTGAAGCGTAGAATATTTGTAGTTGGACTACTACAAACAAAATGCCATACAATTAATGGAAGACTAAACCAAATTAGCATTGTTAGTAGCAATAATCACCTGTTTTTGTGCAACAACTCTTAAGAGTTGGCTTGACAACTGGGTTAAAAGTGGCTTGGTCTTTGGCCGGTCATTTTTTGGTGCGTCTGCCAGGAGGCCAAGTGCGCTCTAGCGGGTGATCAATTTTCCTAGGGTATTCAAATCCTAGGTGTTATTTATGAGTGAATACGCAGTCTCTTTTCTAAGGGACTATTTTCCTAATTTGCCCCAAGAGTGCCAAAGAAAAGTGCTAGATTGGGCGAGGGATACAGAGTTAGTAGAGGGAGGCACATATTTTGGGCCACAATTAACTGTGGACGTTGAACAATTATCCTCTTGGAGCTGGGGTTATAACGACTGTGCGCAAACCATAGTTCTACTAGCGACACACTTTGGGTTAATAGACGCGGTAGAGATAAATACAATCAGTGTATCGTACCACTTTGATTGGTATCACCGCACAGCTTATCGGACATTTAGAAGAGTAGTGTGGGATGATGTGTTGCCTTGGATACGTGTATCCAGAGGTTTAAAAATTGCTTTCGACATGAAAGACGTTAGAGAGGTTGCTGAAATTCTAGGCTTAATCCCCGAGCAAGAAGAAAAGTTACCTTTTGGGGAAATAGACCCAGAGTTGCCGACTATTTTGAATCTTCTAAGCGCGCATACAAGCGACAACCTAATTTTATAGCTTCAAATAAAATGAGCGTAATTTTGGAGTATGACAGTAAGAGCTAGTTTAGTAATCGTGGATGAATTCAGAAGAGAGACGGAAGCAGCAAAATGAAGATAGGGATTAGCGAGTTAGAGAACGAGCAGTGCGACAAGAGGCTTGGCTATTAGAAAGGCTAGAGAGGGTCAACGCATTGCTGAACTTGGGAGTAGACGGTGTGTCTAACTCAACGGTAGAACCTCTTCAGCCTAGCTTATCAACTGATAGAACATCATCAAAGGGAAGTGAAGCAGCTTCATATCAATGGGACCAAGTTGTCTCCAGTACTAGTAGTGTCACTGGGGAAAGAGGTAGGCAAAATAGTGAAAATAGGGAGAGTGAAGCTAATGCTACGGTCGGGAGTATTGAACTGCTCTTTGACTGGGATTTAGAGTCAAATTTCGGATTGCGTCAATTATTTAAGAAGCCTCAGGAACCTAGGTGGTTTGATACTATCAACGATTTAGGGTTAGGGCTATTATTTAGAGAAACAATGGCTCGCAACCCAGTCAGATTAGCTGATTTCACGCAATTCGGGGGACTATGGGACGAAGATCCCGATGCCCATTCGCAAAGATTTGAGGTGACTTGCGTCGCCAATGAGATAATAGATGACGACCAGAAGCTTCATATCTTCCCTGCAACATTAAAAGATGAAGCAGCGAAATGGTATGGGAATTTAGATGCTCAACATAAAGGAACCTATGCTGCCTTATCAAGAGCTTTTTTAGAAAAATTTAGACGACAAGGTTTTCAAGATAGATTGGCTCTTCAACTGGATTATTTGTCCCAAGGAGCAACTGAAAGTGTTGAACATTACATTGAGCGCATGGAGACAATCATTCGTAAGATGAATCCTGCTCCTGACGATCCCACACAAAAACGTAAGTTTATTGATGGACTTAATCCTGAAGTTCATCAGTATGTTAGTTTACAACGACCAGCTGCGTTGGCAGATGCTAAAACACATGCTAGATGGTGGGAAGAAGTGCAGCTTAGTCAACAACGACGGAGAGATCTATTCAAAGAACGTGTCTTATGTGACCGTTCCTTTAAATCCCTTGGTAACCGCAAGTTCAAACATGTCGAGTGTGCCTCTAAATCCGTACACTTCAATTCCAGCCTATATGATGCAGACAGGAATGACTTCTATGCCGCAATCTCAATCTCCTCTAGATGAAGCAAAAGTAGCAAATACTATTGCAAAATCTCTAGGAAAATTAAAGGAGGAAATTATGACTGCAGTACAAGCGCCTTTGAAGGAAATTTATTGGATAACGACACAAGGATCTAGTGCTCAACAATCGTCGGGAAATTCGACTTCAAACCCACCTCGATCTAATATCTGGTGTGGTAAGTGTCATGGTTATGGCCATGTGGCTACAGAGTGTCCGACGCCTTCAAGGTTAATGCCTGATCATCCACCGTTTTGCTCTTTTTGCCACAAGACCGGTCATTTAGATACAAATTGCTGGCATAAATTAGGTCAAGAGCAACAATAAGCTCGTTCAATGCAAACGAATTACAATTACATGGATCGTAATAATATGACTTATGAGATTGGACCACCCAATCAACCTTTTAGGCCATGAGGATTGCCCACCCAGGGTAGACCCCCAGTGCCTCGAAACAATTACAACAGTGATGGCAATCGAGGGAGAAATTCTCCTTTTAGAAGAAATAATGGAAATTTTCATAATCCAATGGGACAAGGTGGTCAACAAAGACCTAGGGGACCAGTAATTTGTTATCGATGCCAACAAGAAGGTCACATAGCCACATATTGTCCAAATGCGTGTAAAAATCAAGACTATACTCCTCTTTGCAGGAGGTGTAGTGGTGAAGGACACTATGAAGAGAATTGCCCTAAGCGAGAGGATAATAAAATTTCTGACAAAGGGAAACAAACCTCTAATGAACCTTCAACGTCTGCTGCAAATTTAGTTGAAGTAGAAACAATAAGGAAAGATACTGGAGTCAAGTCAAAATTTATACCTCGCAAGGTGACCTTTAGAGCTGACTCGATGATTGGTGTCATTACGAGGGCACAAAAGCAACAACAGAAGGAGCAAGATTTAGAGGAAGAGAGTCCACAATTAAACAGCGCAGTGAAGGATAAGTCTAAGGACATAGATCCTAATATAGAACTACCTGAATCGGATTCTCCGCCGCATTCCTCTGACCATCCGTTATTACCTGTGCCCTTAGCAAATCCTAAGATTCAAGTGGGAGTAGCTCCTTTTCCCGAAAGATTGGTTCCTCCTAAGGAAGGGAGTAAAGATTATGCAGAATCCGTAAATAAGACCTATGATCTTTGGGCCGCATTAGAAGAAATATCATTGACTATTAACCTTCGGCAATTGCTAGAAATAGCGCCTGTTTGTCGGAAACAACTTTACCATAAATTAGTTCGGTGTCGAAGGAAGAGGATTGAGATAAATGCTTCTAAAGTCAGTGAAAATTCTTCCAAAGGAAAAACAATTAAGGATGTAAAAGTAGTAGATTTATTTGTGGACCCAGGAGCTCCAGTTATCGATACTACTATTAATGGCCACTTGCTACATGAAGTGCAGTTAGATGGTGGCTCAGCAGTTAATTTAATGACAGAACAGGCAATGCAAGAATTAGGGTTGAAGGATCTAGAACCTACTCATATTGTTTTACGGGTGGCTGATCAAAGAAAAGTAACTCCTTTGGAATTACTGCGAAATGTGAAATCTGTAGTAGCTGGATTAGAATTTCATGTGAACTATTTGATCGTTCGTTCGCAAACGAATATTTCATCATATTCTGTGCTGCTGGGAAGACCTTGGTTATACCAAGCAAGATGCATTCAAGACTGGTATAAAGGTTCAATTGTGATTGGTCCTCGAAATGATAGGGTTAAAATACAAGTTATTTCAAAAGGATTTTTGAAAGATTCAAGAGATGAGGCAGTTAGTGAAATGGATGAGAAATCCAACAGTGAGTTTTATGATTCGGACATGGAGAGGATTGATCATGAAGGGCCTTATGCCTGGTAATTTAAAACACCACATGCAGCAACAGCAGAAAAAGTAGAGGTCAATATAGTACATCAGCCTCACAAGGTAGAACAGATGGGTATTGGTGAATATGCTGTAGCGTTTTCATCTGACAATGATTCGGACAGTGATATTACTCAGTGGTTATCTACATCCGAAGATACAACCCTAGACTGCTTAATGCTTTCAACAGAGGAAGCAGAATATCTTGATGATTCGTTTGAAACATGTTTTCAATTAACTACGGATCAAGAAGAAAATAATCAAGAAGATGTATTTTCTGCATACAGCAGGTCAGAAGCGGTTTCTGTGGATGAATTAGAGGAGAAAGAAATGCCTGAGTTAATGATATCTGATGTGGCTGACATTTCAATAACCTCTTCAGAAAGTATGGGAGAAGAGGATGTTACTGATAATAATAATAATATGCCTAAGAGTAGGATCTTAGAAGCTCTTCCTTATGGGGAAAATGCTTTACCCTTTGGATTTGGACAACTGCCAGATAGAGCTAAAAGGATTTATTACTACCAGCTAGAAAGGAAGGAAAGAGAAAGGAGAAGTAGGCATGGGTGCAAACCCTTACAAAGACCACTATCTCGTGAGGATAAGGATGATTCAGCTTCGGCTTTTAATAGGTTTTCACAGACTTCTCGTGAACATCATGGTAATTACGCTAGGATTATTAGAGAATTGAACGAGGCATTGGAAGTAGAGCGTGAGGCAGCGTTGACTGCTGTAAATGAAGCAATGAAGAAGATTACTGAGTTGCAAAAGGAAAAGGCAGAGTTTCAGTTTAGAGAAAGGCGATATCTAGATGAAATCTCGCTTTTAGAATTTTATTTAGAAGAAGAGAAATCTAAATTCAGTAGGAGTGAGTTACAGATGGAACAAGCGTTATCTATGGATACGAATTATTGGGAAGAACATGAAAAAACTAATAGGTTTTTGGAAAAAAATAAATCTAAGAATACTTTTGAGCCAGAGACTCAAGAGAAAAACCTTACAAATGTTCCATGGTTGTGCCATTCTTTTAAGCGTTCCAACGGAATTGCGCGGAAGATTTATCGCTGTTCTAGGGGACCAATAATTGGTTATCAACGAGTCCAATCTGAGCCTACTAAGGTTAAATTGCACAATATGCAAGCAGTGGTGTTGCCTCATCCAAAAGAAAGAGTAATGGATTTTACTATTTATGGGTATGGGCAAGAGCCACAACTTAGATGGTTTGAACTTGCAGCACCTAAGAATTTTGTGGAACTGAAACAAGTCATACATTATTTGGGCTGTCGAATTCAGGGCGAGGAGGATGAGAATCTACATTCATTAATTCTCAAGCTTAAAGATAATCAATGGTTTTGGAGTTTAGATGATCAGGAATGTCTAGAAAAGAATAACAAAATTTTACGTCGATATCGCCGTAGGTTACATGCTCAATATCCATGTAATTCAGAGTAGATACCTAGCGTAATTGACTATATAAGAACCTCATTTACCATGAAATCTTGTAAAGATGTAAATGTCAATAATGGCTGTTTAGATAATTATGGGAAGGGATATACTGAAAAATCATTTCTTGAGTTAGTAAATGTCTATGGAGTAGAAGTTGATGGTGCTACGCAAGATAACCTGGCTATTATTCCTTATAGGGGTTTACCCTTAGTAAATTCTATGAATGTGGGAGAAGAAGCACCGGAATCAAGTACTAAGAATAGCCTGCTTGAAAGTGTATCGATGCAGATATCCAAAGATGTGCCCACAATTAAGCCACGAAGAATAGCCTCTCTATTTATTGAAGAGCCTGAAGTTGAAGTAGTTAAGCTTAAAATGGCAGAAGGAAAATATTTAAATTTAGGAGACCAATTGGAATCGCCACATCGTGAAAGATTCGAAGAAGTCTTACGAGTGCATGTTGACGCTTTTTCTTGGTCATATAAGGACCTTAAGGGTATCAAAGCTGAATTATGTCAGCATTTTATCGATCTAGAACCAGGCACAAAACCTGTATGTCAACGTCAACGACAAACAAACCCTGTGTATGCAGAGTTAGTGAAAGCTAAAATTACTAAGCTTTTAGATGCTGGATTCATTTATCCTGTTGCATACAGTGAATGGGTATCTCCTATTGTGGTAGTACCCAAGAAGAATAGTAAGAAGATTCACATTTGTGTCGATTATAGGAAGCTGAATAGCAAAACACGTAAAGATCATTTTCCTTTGCCATTTACTGATCAGGTACTTGATAAGGTTACTGGTCATGAGCTGTATTCTTTCATGGATGGATTTAGCGGTTACAACCAAGTACTAATTCATCCTGAAGATCAATCCAAAACTACATTTACTACTGAATGGGGTACATTTTCTTATAGAGTAATGCCTTTTGGTTTGTGCAATGCACCCGCAACATTTCAGAGCTTATCAAGATTTTCTACGTCAATGGATGGAAGTTTTCTTAGATGACTTTTGTGTCTATGGTACGGCAAAAGAAATGCCTGAGCTACTAACGCAAGTGTTTGAGCGTAGTGACGATGTAGGTATCTCCTTGAACCTTGATAAATGTGTTTTTGGAGTACCAAAAGGAACCTTATTGGGGCATATCGTTTCTAAAGAAGGTATTGCCATGGATCCAGCTAAAATTATTAAGATTTCTGCACTTCCATCTCCAACAAATCTTAAGCAAATGAGTGGATTTTTAGGACATCTAAATTATTATCGGAGATTTATTTCCGATTTTGCAAAGGTGGCATCACCTTTGACAAATCTACTACGAAAGGATACTCCTTTTACTTGGGATGATGTTTACCAGAAATCATTTGAATTTCTTAAACATAAGTTAATTGAAGGACCAGTACTAGCACCCCTAGATTGGACGAAAGAATTCCATATTCATGATGATGCATCTATGTATGCTGTAGGAGCTGTTTTGTGCTAAGCAGATGATAATAAGGTGGATCATCCAATTTATTATGCGAGTCGAAATTTAAGTGATGCAGAAAGGAATTATACCACCACTGAGAAAGAATGCCTATCAATGGTATTTGCGGTGGAGAAATTTCGTCATTATTTATTAGGGAATAAATTTACTATATATGTTGATCATGAGGTGTTAAAGTACTTGCTTAATAAAGCAGAACTTTCAAGACGTGTGATTTGTTGGATGTTGTTATTCCAAGAGTTTGATTTTCAAATAGTTACTCGTCCTGGTAGAGCTCATGTTCTAGCAGATCATCTATCATGATTATTAACATCAGACAAGGAGGAAGGTGTGGAAGATGATTTGCCGGATGCATCACTTTTTACTGTGGAGACACAAGTTCCATGGTATGCTGATATTGCGAATTTTCTTAGTATTGCTCGATATCCACCTGGTGCTGATAAGCGCAGGAAACGTCAGATATTAATGCAAGCACGCTCCTATGGATTATTAGGGGGTTACCTTTATAAATTTTTTCCACGCGAGGGTATCTATCGACGTTGTGTAAGGGAAGATGAAGTACCAGTGGTTCTTAAGGCATTGCATGATGAGCTGTGTGGTGGCCATTTTGCCGGTGAATTGACTGCAAGAAAAGTTCTATTAGCTGGTTATTGGTGGCCTACCCTATTTAAAGATGCTTATTATTATTGTCGAAAATGTGATGTATGTCAAAGGACTGGTCGTCCTTCTAAGAGTTTTGCTACGCCTTTGACACCTATACTAGCATTAGCACCTTTTGAGAAGTGGGGAATTGATTTTGTAGGCCCAATTGATCCGCCTACTAGATATCGATTGAATCGTTATATCTTAGTCTGTACTGACTATATTACAAAGTGGGTGGAAGCGAAAGCGCTTAAAACGGATAAAGCCATTGATGTGGCTAAGTTTATGTATGAGAATATTATTACGCGTTTTGGTTGCCCACTGGAATTAGTAAGTGACTGAGGTTCCCATTTCTTGAATGGTCTTATCAGCGAGCTAATGGAAATCTATAAAATTAAACATCGCAAATCAACGCCTTATTATCCCAGAGCTAACGGTCAGGTTGAAGTAACCAATCGCATTATCTGTGGGATTTTAACTAAAATGGTTGCTTCCCACAGGCGAGATTGGGATGAATGTTTATATGAGGCGTTATGGGCCTATAGAACTACTTATAAGGTGACAATGCAAAATACACCCTTCAATTTAGTTTATGGCACTAATGCTATATTCCCTATTGAGCACTTTACGAGTAGCTCTATCATTACGACTAGGTGAGGTTGAATCTTTGAAACAATGGATTTTACAATTGGTAAAGTTGGATGAGGAAAGATTATTAGCTCTACAAAGTCTAGAAGCAATGCAAAAACATCGTAAAGCATGGCATGACCAGAATATTAAAGTGCAGGAGTTTAAAGAAGGCGATTTAGTTTTACTTTATGACAATCGTTATTATAAATTTCCTGGGAAGCTTAAAATTCGTTGGTTGGGACCTTTTAAAGTGATTAATGTTTATGATAATGGTTCTCTTGATGTGCAGGATATTAATGCTGAAAATGAGATATTTAGGGTCAATGGCCTGCGCCTTAAACATTTTGTGACTTAGGCTAGCTAGGTATAGTTAGGTTAGTAGTTAAAATAATATTTTGACTAATCCACCCTTGGATGTCTTTTCTTTCTTGGGGGGTTTTTTAAATGGGATGCAGGTATGGCCTTTTTGTGGATGGATGCGCTTTACCCTCGTATTGATGCTGATAGTACTGATCCTGTTCATGCTGGACCTTACGATATTCCGCATTTTCAGACGCATGACAGGTTTTTATATAGACCGAGAGGGGAGGCCTGTTGTGGTTCTTCTTTTGTGATTATTTTTTGTTTACAGTATCATCCACCTTTTGGTTGTAGGTCCTGTCAGCGGCATTTATTTATGCGTGCTCAGCTCTTGTGTTGGCAGTGTCGCACATACTTTCGACGCTATGGTACCACTGCCATGCAGGAAATGATTGGTTATACCTACCAGCGTCATGATTATAATAGTGTTTTTTCTCCTGAGCGTGGTGCTGGTCAGTCTAGGGTAGACCGAGAGTAAGCAGAATTTGCGCGGTATCGTTCCACTGTCTACCGCCTTACTCCATCTTACCATGATTTGCAGACTAGTGTTCCCTGCCCATGTTGGGATTATATTTGTTGGTATATGGATGCGACCGAGGGGCATTCTTTAGATGCTTTACCAGTGGCCCCTATGCCCTACTATGATGATGTAGCTTCGGCTTCGCTCCATGATGTGATGGAGGTTCTTAGCGATGCACCTGATAGCGGATCTGTGACTTCTGATATGCCTACGCTAGAGGCTATTCTTGAGCATCCTATAGCTGATAGTTTAGTTAATAGGTTTGACTTAGATAGTGTTGATGATTTCGGATTAGGATTATTGTTTTCATTAGAAGATCTCAGAGACTTTGAAGATTTTAGTCTAGATATTTTGTTTTCTTAGTCTTTTATGTTTTTCTTTTATTCTACATTTTGAACAAACAAACAAATATATATCGTTTAAAAAAAACATTCAATGCTTTGAGTTATTGATATCCTGTAGGTTTTCATGCACTTTAGTTTTATTTTCCACGTAGTTAGGTAGTTAGTTGCATGCACGGTCAGGGTATTCCTTTCAGTGCTGGAGTTTGGGATATTTAAGTTACTGAGATGGACAGTTCTATATGCAAGAATGGTTATCAAGTGGAGCAATATACTGCTTCTTAAACAACCAAGCAGTGGGAGCGTTACGACAGTCTAGTGGATCGAGATTGTGCCATGAGTATCTGACAATTCTTTTGCACATGAAAAGTTTTATTATTTATCTAACCCTTTAAGATTGTACTGGCTAGTGTATGTTTCATGTGCAGATTTGACTATGATTTTGTGTTACACACTGTTGTATGCTTCTGTTGCTGATTCTTGGAGTTGCAATATCCACGAACATATAAGGTTGTTTCATGCCTAAACTTTTTATTTCATATTCATTTTGGTTTTTTTAAAAAAATATATATACAAGAATAAAAAAATTGATGGAACAAAAATAGAGATGTCGAAAAAAAACAAAAAAACCTAAGTAATCACAGAGGAATTATAAATAAATATTTTAAATGAATATGAATGATATATACACAATTCTGTCTATATGAAGTCCACTCACAAGGGATGGGACTTAGCATTAGGGAGTGATTAAAAGGGGGTGATGTGTGTGCATAACATAGTGAATTTCATTGTATGGGTGTCCGATTAGGAATCCTATAGAGTTTTCGCCTATCTTTTGGTCGCTTTTCTAGTGATATGTGGGATAGCTGAATAACAAGGTTCTCTCCACGAAATTTTGACTAGGAGTAGCATGGAAGAGAGATGCTGAGCTAGTGAGTATTCTTTGCTTATCATTTGCCTAGGGAGAGTGACTAGTATTATGCATTAGATTAGATTCCTCGAGCAAAGTTGTTGAGCTGAAATGTTTGACCGTTCAATTAAGTAATGTATTCTTAGCTTTCTAGTTGATCCATTAAAAAAAAAACTACTTAAAATCCAATCCAAATACTAACAGTTCGGAAGAGTCTATATATTTATTCTTTTAAAGAAAGAAAGAAAGAAAAGAAAAAAAGAAAAAAAAAACACCCTGAGACTGCAGGGTTTGAAAAAAAAAAACAACCAAAAGAAGATAACCATCGCCTCTGAGGTCCTGGTAGGCTGTAGGGATTTCCTTGACGGGTGCCCTACGTCCGAGGCCTTGTATCTCTTTGGGGTGGGACCTTTTGGGAAAGAGAATCAATGTATATACTCTTTTGACATTAAAAAAACGCCATTAAAACATAAACTTAAAAGAAAAGCCTTGGACAGTTAGAAGTTACGAACCATTGGTTGGTTGTTCTAGTAGAACGTGGAGGGTTAGCAGCTAAACCCTAGGAGTCCTATTTAGTGTTGTAGTATTAGTTTGCCTTGTTTGGGTTCTTTGTTAAGTAACGATCTTATCAATAAGGCTGCTTCTAAAACAATATTTTTAGTAGGATAGTAGTGTGGCAATTTATTGCCTAGAGGGATTATTGTTGTTTAGCGGCTCTAGACAACTTCCTAGTTGGTATATTCTATGCAATGGATGAAGCTCTGTTATGCATTTCAGTGGGGAGACTGAGTAAGGGAGAATGTTAGTTTGCATAAGTTTTTATACAATTTACTTGAAATGCTTGTATGGTTTGTGTTTTAATATGACACCAACAAGTATTTTTCCTATCTTTTTAGTGTCTACTAGTTGTCCATATGCGGTTTTGCAGATGATGTAGCTGTGCTCGCGAGGACGCTTCGCAATTAAGTGGAGGAGAGTATATTTTTCTTTCAAAGTTGCGTAGCAGTGCTCGTGGTAGTTGTGTTCGTGATGGTGAATGTTCGTGATGTAGCTGTGCTCGCGAGGACACTTCGCAATTAAGTGGGGGAAAATGACAACACCTAGAAACATGTCATACATTACAAAAATTTTCGATAATATTGTATACATTTGATACATTATTACCATTGTTTTACATTAATTTAATGCAGATGCGGTATTCGTTGTTGCTGTCTTTGGAGGCCGTGTCCCTGCAGTCTGGCCAGGAAATGTCGGTACAAAATTTAATTGGGGTTGGCGTGTGTACAACCACAAGAAACTCTTATATCTCATTTGTAAGGCATAGGCTATTGAGACCAAGACTTAGAGACTGTAGGACTTTGCAAAAATGAAGTCCTTTGAGCTTATGCAATCCATATTCTTAGAGCCACTAGAAATCATGTTATTCATGGCAGATTATGTAGTCTTAGGTTATGGTTCAGGTCATGGAGGGCACAGTTTATTTCAACTGAAGATGAGTGCCACTGCATCAATGCAATTAAGGAGTAGTGCATAAGAAAATGCAATAGAGAGCTGAAAGTTCCAATCAGCTATAATGAATGCAATGCCAACATGAAATCATTACAAACTTAATAATGTGTGCACTATCCCTCGGCTTTGCAATCGACCTGAATTGAAAAGATTTCAATGTTGGTCTTATCGTAAATGTGAGTGTGCTCGAGGAGATTCTCAAAAACTCCTACTCCAAGCCACAACTGGGAGGAGTCGTTTATTTGCAAAAGAAGATGGATGGGGTCTTGACTTTGCCTTAGGGGTGGTGTGTGTTGAAGGAAGGAAGGGAAGATGGAGGTGGTGAGACGCTTTTAGAAGGATTTTACATAGTGGAATGCATTAAGAAGAAGCGAGTGCATAAGGGTCAAGTGCAATATCTAGTTAAATGGGAAGGAACCTTAATAGGAAGAAACCTTAATAGAAGGAACTTTAACGAAAAAGAAAAAGAAAAACGAATGTCATGGGAGAGGGAAGCCGTTGCAATTCGTGTCGTGGAGAAGGGAGAGGACGCCAAGAAGAGAAGAGGAGAGAGGGTGAAAATTGCAGGAAATGAGCGAGAGAGAGAAGGATCGCCATCTATTGTGTTTCTCAAAATCATAGGAGAGAGAGGCCTGCCGCCATAGCCACGCTCGTTTCAGTCAGAGGAGAAGAGGCGGATACGGAGAGAGAGAGAGAGAGAGGGGAAACGTTCAACGTTTTTTGGTTGCCCGCTTGGAAGGCGAAGCAGGCCGGCCCTGTCTTTGCCTGACGTTTCTCTTATGTGTGTGTTTTTGCGGCTGCCTGAGAAGCTTGCGTAAAGGGTGAGGAGGCGCATCCTTCAAAGACGCCATGGCCCGAACCTCAGAGAAAGACAGAGAGAATGATATCATCTTGCTAATTATCACCATGCTTTCGAGCATCATCTTTTTCTTCGTGATCAATGTCGCCACCCTTGAGCCTTAATCATCTTATTATCATCCATTAATCTCCTCATTTCTCCTCTTCAATTCGCCATCCCTTCCTCACTCCTTCATCTCACGAAATATGTGGTGACAACATTTGAGCCATTGCATGGATAACGGCAGCCATTTTCTATCAATATGTGATTAAAAGAAGGATAATTAACCACTCTTCTTAAAAAAACAGGGTGAAGAAGAGGTAAACACCATCGCCATGTCCTTCTTAATAATGGCCAATTCGGAGCCTTAATACACTTGGGTAGACTGAGATTGTAGGTCTGGAGCATGATTTCTCCTCTTCCAACCGCCTGGATTCGCACAGAAATCCGTGATTAGATAGCCAAGATCCATAATTACATTATCAACTCTTAATTCGTCAACATGAAGAATACAAAAAGCCATGGCCAATAAACTCTTAATTAAGAGTGTAATTCTTTTAAACCCCCTTTTAGGGCAGTTTCTATTGTTAAAATCAATAGCGCGCAAGAAGTTGAAGGAGAGCAAGGGCGATAGAAAGAACTGGTGGTCAGGACGACTGGCTAGAAGCTAGACTTTACATGACTGGATGGAAAGAGGACACGGCTTCCAAAAACAACACGACAACCCGCGGGATTTCCAAGTACGTATCTAAACCGTTATTAAAAAATAAAGGTTATAGCATGAGTAAATGTTCAATTTGGTATTTTTAGAAAATGCTTTTAAACCTGTTTTCCTATGTTGAATGGTTGTTTGCATTTATGTGAACTTGTTTCTATTTATTAAAAATAGAAAATAGTTGAAAATGCTTAAAAATGACACAAATAAAATTTTATAAAATGGCTGATTGAAAATTTATAAGTTGTGACATTTGTTTCTATAAAGGTTATGACTCAGGAAATTTACTGAATTTTTATCAAAATTTTTAGAGATGGTTTAACATATTTAAAAAATTCAAAACTAGTTATTTTCAAAGCAAAATAGTAGTTTTCATTTAAATAAAAAATGTCCTCTATCAATTAAAATATGGATCTTTACATGAAAAGTTGAAAAGATAATTCTTGATTGCCAATGAAGTTTTGTAAGCTTTAAAACAAAAAGAAACAACAGTTTAATTATATTCTACTGAAAGAACATTTACACATAAACCTAGTGTTTTGATTTTGAGAAAACAAAATGATACGTGATGTACTATTCAATAACATGGGAATGGGTTAAAAAATGAGAGATATAATAGTATTTTATGATGTTTGCTGATGATACGAAAATTATAACTTTAAATTCAGATTACAAATATCGGAAACGTATTAAAATAATTGTTTGATGGCATGAGGGAAAGCCTCAGCATCCATATTTAAGATCTACATTTTGTTCATATTTAAAAGAAGTCATCTGATGATTATGATTAGGAGTGGAGGGCTACTAGGACTCATTGATAAATTAAGGGGTGATATGGGAATTTAAAATAAATTATGAATGTGGACACGTGAGAGTATGAAAGAACTTGTTTTATTCTGGTTGATGTTTAATAATAGAAGAGAAAGAAAGGACGTTATTCTCGTAAAATAAATTAAATATTTAAACACTTAAAAGCAACGACGAAATTGCAGTACGGAGGGGGGGAAGATATATTTACTAAGGGTTTAAAATTTAGGGGTTTATGGTACGTCAGAGAATTTGATTTGAATGTTTGCTATCACTTAAATAAGTAAAAATAATTAATTTTAATAAGGTGGAGAGAAACATATAAAAAAAATTTAAACGGAGATATACAAATAGATCCAAGAGATCTATACCATGAAACAAACTTCTTAAAGTAAAACATTAAAACTTCCTGGATAAACCGCTACTAGTATGGCAGGAGAAATTTATGAGAGGCCGCTCCTGAAAGATGGAGGGAAACCGTAGTTATCTTAGGTTTAGCATTCTAGTGCCTAATATAATTTATTGAAGCATAGAATATTTGTAGTTGGACTACTACAAACAAAATGCCATACAATTAATGGAAGACTAAACCAAATTAGCATTGTTAGTAGCAATAATCACCTGTTTTTGTGCAACAACTCTTAAGAGTTGGCTTGAGAACCAGGTTAAAAGTGGCTTGGTCTTTGGCCAGTCAAGCTCCTGGAACGATCGGGCTCTACGGTCAATCTCGTCGGGAACGGTCGATACAGGCAGATTCCTGGCGATCAAGAACCTTTGTTTCCATCATCAGACTGCGAAGGACTAGTTGGCAGAGGCGGAGGACCACTTCTATCTCTTCTTCTTCAAGTCGTCAAAAACCAGATATAAGTCATAAACTCCATATCTTCAAAGCTTTAAAAATTAAAGCTTAGAAAACTTTAGAGAAGCTTAAAGCTTCAAAAACGTCAGCCCGAGGTATCTCAATACCTTTGAAATTTGCGCCGTCTGAGAAAAAATGCCCCCCCCCCCCCCCCCCCCCATGATTTCACGAATTTCATTCACTAAGCTTCAAAGCTTAGTTACTAAAGTTCCAAGTCACTTAAGATTCTCAACTCAGCAAGTTTGCAAAGTCCAAGTTCTGCAAGTATTCTAAGTTGAAGTTTTGTAAGTTACATAAAGCAATCAAGTTCTGCAAGTCTACAAACTCTGCAAGTCACATAAGTTTGGTACTTTGCAAGTCAGATAAGTCACCTGAAGTCAAAACTGACTTCTGTTCAAAACTCATAGAAGGGCTATTCCTGCGCAGAAACTCCGAACTGCAAAGTTGTTCATTGGAAGGTATTCTACGCATATGCAGGTTTGCTGAAGCATTTTCAGCATAGGAAGAAGGATAAAACACAATTTTTTCAAAGATTGTGAAAGCCACATCCAAAAATATATAAGCCTTGTATTCCCGAACTTTTCATAGTCAATAAAGAATGTGGAGTTGGCATACCTGGTAAAGTATCCGAAGGAGTAGTAGTGTTATCCTCATCTTCTGTGAAATCAAGCATATCTTCATGTTCTTCATCTTCCATTGCTCCAAGGTAGTTGATATGGGCAGGTGGCTTCTTTGAATGACAATTTGCTGCTAGATGTCCAGGCTGGTGGCATTTATAACATACTATAGGCTTGGCTTTGGTTACATTGTTTGCAATGGTAGGAAGTCTAGGTACATTAGGATTTGGCTGTGGAATAGGCTTGGGGTTTTGGTTGATATTGGATGGTAAAGCAGGTGGTTTTGCCCAATTTTTACGGAAAGATGATGAAGAGAAATGACCTTGATTAAATATTCTAAAATTTGAGTTGAATTGCTTAGATCCATAGTTACCATTGGCTTGGAATTGCTGTGGACGTCTGTCTCTACCTCGCAGCTTGTCTTCAGTGTCGTGAGCTAATGAAATTGCGTCTTCAAGAGTAGCAGGCTTGAACATGTTAACTTCAGCATAGTAATGCCCAAGGAGTCTAGACATATACTTGCGCTTGTGTGTCGCTTCAGGTACGTCTTCAAGCATGCGTAACTGAAGTAATGCATTCCAAAAATGCTATGTGTATTGAGGAATAGGCTCACGATCCCGTTGTTGAAGAAGGTCCCATTGCTTTATAGCTTTCTCATGAAATTGTGGAGGAAGGAAATTTTGCATAAACTTCTTCTTGAAATTCACCTAGGTAGTGGGACAATCTATACTCTTGCGTATCACAGTCCACCAAAGAGATGCTCTATCCACTAAATGATTAGTGACACACTTGATTTTATCTTTTTCTACTTAGGTTTCCTCATGAAAGTAGTCGTAAAACTGACTAATGAATGGAAAAATAGTTTTTCCCTCTCGAGTGCCATTGAAAGTACGGAATTTGAAATTTCTTTTACTTATCTTTGATTCCTTGCGGATAGTTTGAGCTTCGAGAGTTGCGTCGATGGTACGTCTGATAAGATCTTCAGATTGAGGTTACTTTTTGTCTAGTCAATCTTTGTAAATTTGCCAATTGAACTTGCAATGCTTGCCTAGCTCGTCATTCTTCATCCAATTGCATCATAATTAAGTCCAGCTTTTGCTCCATCGTAGGTTCAAGTAGGTCGCCTTCAGCTTATCAAATCATCCATATGTGGTTTCGTCATCCTGTAAAACTCAAAAGACCTCTCACTCTCAAAATCAAGTTAGTAGGATGAGCGTAGCTCAAGTACGGGAATACAAGGCTTATATATTTTTGGGTGTGGCTTTCACAATCTTTGAAAAATCTGCATTTTAACCTTCTTTGTATACTGAAAATGCTTCAGCAAACCTACGTATGCGTAGAATACCTTCCAATGAACAACTTTGTAGTTCGGAGTTTCTGTGCAGGAACAGCCCTTCTATGAGTTTTGAACAGAAGTCAGTTTTGACTTTAGGTATGATGCCAGGAGGCATATTTCATGGTGGATTCCGTGCCACGATGGATTCTGTAAACTTTGATGACAGGGGCTCATACACAAAGTGGATTCTTTGTGCGAGAAGTTGATGGGGACGCCTGTCCTTTTCGAGTGTTTCATTAATTTAGTGTGTACATGGGTGATTCCATAGCGGGTGATTCCAGAAAATGCATATTAAATTAATAAATATTTATGAGTTTAGAGTGCGCACTCGTAATAAATTAAGGTTAGGATTGATTTCTAACCAGTTGATTTATTTATGTAGCTGAAGACTGCTAGGTATTCACTTTTGTCGGTTTAATTGTATTATTTTACTAACGATTGTGAATGCTTCAGTTGATGTGTAGAGATAGCAGCAGTGGTGGAGGAAAGCATTGGAGGATAGCGAGTATTCGATTTATCACTTATATTTTGATGGGCGCATACCTTAGGCGTGGCGCCTATATTTTGTCGCGCCTATTTATTGAGGCGTTGGATATTTATTATTATTTTGTATGCGCATGGGCGCACGATTATGTTATTTGTACTTGGACATTGTATTGGACATACCAGACTCTTTGGGCACCGGCCATTAGCTTTATTCCTATTTTGTGCTAAAGCAAACTCAAAAGCTAAAAGCTTGCTATTTTGTAATTTGGGCTATTATTTGAGCTTGAAGATGATTAATACATAAAATACATGCTTTGTGGAGTGCTCACACAAGGCATGGGGGGATATTGCACCCAATTGGTCTCTTGTTCATGTCGTTCATGCTTTTTACATTGAATTTTGTGCAAAAAGTAGAGTTCTATTATTCTTGGGGACCTTCCGACATTCACTACGCGAGCGTGCAGCATCTGATCTGCGCACCAGTGATGCCAGGAGGCATATTTCACAGTGGATTCCGTGAGGTTCTACGGTGGATTCCGTAAACTTTGATGATCGGGGCTCATACACAAAGTGGATTCTTTGTACGAGAAGTTGATGGGGATGCCTATCCTTTTCGGGCGTTTCATTAATTTAGTGTGTACATGGGTGATTCCATAGCGGTTGATTTCGTAAAATGCATATTAAATTAATAAACGTTTATGAGTTTAGAGTGCGCACTCGTAATAAATTAAGGTTAGGATTGATTTCTAACCAGTTGATTTATTTATGTAGCTGAAGACTGCTAGATATTCACTTTTGTCGATTTAATTGTATTATTTTACTAACGACTGTGAATGCTTCAGTTGATGTGTAGAGATAGCAGTAGTGGTGGAGGAAAGCATTGGAGGATAGCGAGTATTCGATTTATTACTTATATTTTGATGGGCACATACCTTAGGCGTGGCACCTATATTTTGTCGCACCTTTTTATTGAGGAGTTGGATATTTATTATTATTTTGTATGCTTATGGGCGCACGATTATGTTATTTGTACTTGGACATTGTATTGGGCATGCCAGACTCTTTGGGCACCGCCCATTAGCTTTATTCCTATTTTATGCTAAAGCAAACTCAAAAGCTAAAAGCTTGCTATTTTGTAATTTGGGCTATTATTTGAGCTTGAAGATGAATAATACATAAAATACATGCTTTGTGGAGCGCTCACACAAGGCATGGGGGGAGATGGTACCCAATTGGTCTCTTGTTCATGTTGTTCATGCTTTTTACATTGAAATTTGTGCAAAAAGTAGAGTTCTATTGTTCTTGGGGACCTTCCGGCATTCACTACGCGAGCGTACATCATCCGATCTATGCACCAATTATACAGTGAGAGAAGAGTCTTGAAGCCACCGCCGCCGGAGAGACACAGAGAGAACCTAGCCGAAGGCGCCCCGGGAGCCGGGAGAAGACTCTTGACGTCACCGCTGACGCTTGAGTACAGAATGGCGAACGAGAGAGCCATGCCTCTCTCGTCATTCTTCTTAAGTATCGAATTTTCAAAGATCGGAAACGAGTCTCTCTCTCCATTTCTCGGTTGACCGATTGAGCAATGGAATGTTGCACATAATCGTCTAGACAAACCATTGAGCGATGGAGGAGTACAGCATAATAATGACACGTTTCTCACCATCACAAATTTTTTAAATAAAAATAATGTGAGTTATATTAAGAGAATGTACTTACATCATCGACCCTTCCCAAGAAAGGGGGAGGCGCTCACCATTCACAAAAAACATTTTTTATATCAGATACAAAAACCTCTAACTCAAATTTTTGCAGGGATTTCTGAATCAAATTACATGTATTTTGCCATTTTTATAACTAAAAATTTTCAAAAGTTTGAGGTTTTAAACCTTCTTCTTTAAATTTTGAAGGTTTTTTTAAAATTTGCAATTCACTTTACATTAAAGCTTGGTTTTTTGTGAACACTGGAGACGCTTCTTAACTATTCCTAAGGTCAGTCAGCCTAGCTAAAGTTTTAAAATAGGATCTATATATAGAGGATCTCTTGCCTAGACCTCTCCGCATTGTCAGAATGTCTTTTTTACAATCAGATACATCCAAAGTAGAGTATCTAAAAATTCAACCAAAGATCTTGTTGTTTCTATGAGGCCAGATGTGCCTTAGCATGACCACCCTTATCATATTCCAAAGGGGTGCCTTCGCTTCTTGCAAATTGCCAAAATCTCTAAATAGTGCTCCGTTGATATCCATGCTTACTTGCAAGCTAGCCTCCTTTACCCAGCTAATCACATGAGACCATAGCTTCCTAACTTCAACACACTCCCAGAACACATGGTTGACTAACTCCTCAACCTTGAAACACAAGTCGCACCATGGTGGAGTTCTAGCAGTATTAGCAAGTTGTTCCCTTGGTAGCTTGTTCATTAGAATTCTCCACAGTATTAGGTTAAGCCTTTTGGATGGCGTACTTGACTAGATACTTCACAGCTGCCTCTTCCAAGTGGGAAGCCTAGTTTTTGGGAATGTCCAATAGTCATGGATTTGCATGGTATGCTGAACACTGAAAGGCCTAAAATCAAACCTCTTTCTAGCTTCCACAAAGGTCTACCTTTCTCTGTTATTATCCATTTGAGGGTATTCCCATGCGCTGGTCTGAGTGAAGAGGGCCAATCCTCTCTTCGATATGAGAATACCACCTACAACTAGTTTTCCTCCCATTCACTCAGGTTGGCTTTCACTTTGCATTCATTGCAGATAGCCATCTTAGCTCCTGGCTTTGGGCTTTGCCAGATATCCCTCCATCTTGACAACCCTATGTCATGAATCTTCTTGGATATTTTAGTATTTTCCCTAATTGGGAGAAAGTCAACTTGGTAGGCAAAGTCAAAGATCCACATCAATTGCAAAAAACTAGAATTTTCTCTCCCATTCTTGGCTCCTTCCCACTTATCTTCCTTTACTACAGACTTCCAAGTCAGGACTATTCTCTGCACAAGTTCTGAACCTTGGATCTTCATCTTGGTCCCCTTAGAGTAGAGTGGATCATCCCATTCTAAGGAGTTCCACTTGCTTGTAGCTAGCTTGGCATGGGCAATGAAATGCTTGACTATGGTTTTCCATGGCTGGTCAAAATACATTCTTTTTAGAAGCTAAAGCTACATTCTTGATGCTTTGTCCTTCAAGGACTCTATACCAAGTCTGTCGCCCTCCTATTTAGATGCAGTTACAAGATGCCACGGGATTGAATGCCAGCTGCGGTAGTCTCCATAAAACCACAAAAGATCCTAAGGAGCTTTTCTAAAATTAGCCAAGCTTTGGCAAGCAATGGAATAATAGGTGCTACAAAGATCGTGCAAGACACTAGCATGGAGTTTACGAGACCAACCTAGCTCCAAAGGAAAACACTCCTTGAGACCATTTTTGGATATTACCTCTAACCTTTTGAGCAAACCATTGGAATGTTTATTCTTGGGTGATGGCCAACCCCAGAGGGCAACCCAAATACTTGAAGACCTCTCCAATTTGGATTAATTTGCAGCCAAAGTTAGTCAACTAATTCAAGCTCTCTTTTGGCCCTAGCTATAGCATCTCGGTCTTCTTCCTACTTATGAGGGATCCAAACATCTCTAAGAATCTTCAAAAACTTCCATTAATACCTTTATTTATTGCCTCTCTACCATGACAATGTTAGAATTGTTTGTTGAGATATCGAGCTCCACTCGTGATATGCCAGGGTGACCGTTGTGCATTTATGTCACCGACGTGTCAGTTGCAGATGCGGTTGGTACACCGCCCATGAATAATAGCTACATGACAGCTATCCTTATCTACTCTAGTTCGTGGCTTAGTTAGTATGCCACCTTAGTTAGTTGAGTTTGGTTTGAGACCCATATATAGGGTTCTTCTATTTCTTTGTATGAGAGTTCTTTTGGCTTACACAACTAAGAAGAGGAAAACTGCTTTCAGTCTCCACCCTTGTGTGTAGTCCCCCATTGTGCAAGCAAGAAAGCTATAAGTGAGACTCCTTCCTTCTCTCCCACAATCTTGACATGGTATCAGAGACTTGTTCGTGGTAAGGAGCTCAAGAAAGCAAGCCAAGCTCACGGTGTTCCAGTAAGAGGAGCAGTGTTGCTTTCATTTTTTCTATTTTGGGAGCAGATCTCTGCAGGTAGCACAGCCGGAAATTGCAAGAGTGCATTGTCTCAGATTGAGACGCCCTTCGTAGTGAAGTAAGCGGGCACTATATGCTGCGGGAGAGGGGTTTAGCCCTTGGCGACCTTGTTTTTTTGATTTGAGGCCATTTCGGGGCCTGTTTTGGAGACGGAAGATTTCTCACGCACTCAGGAAAATGCCCAGTTTTATGTTGTGCGACACTTGTTCTACAGGTCGGTGAAAAGTTACTGTAGAAATTGCATTGTATGCCTGTGCGCAGAGACATTGGGAGTTACAGAATCATCCTTGTTGCCTGTTGATGCAAAATCGTCACTAGGAAGTGACTGTGTGGTCAAATACCACTTTCGTCAGTTTTGCAGATTTGCCCTTGTGAGGCTGAAGCTGTGTTCTTTGCAGTGACAGAATTTTTGGCAGTGTTCTGTAATGGCGTCTGATTCTCTTTCACAGATTGTCACTGAAAAGCTTGACAAGAACAACTTCCAAGCATGGAAGTTTAGAATGTCGAATTTCCTTATGGGAAAAGGATATTGGGAATTTGTTGCAGGAAATGAAGAAGAACCAATTCTTCCTGATGTTTCCAATCAACAGCAAATGCAGGCATTTAAAGCATGGCATGAGAGAGCCAGGAAAGTTATGTACTGGCTGTCTATCAGCATTTCAGACTCTATGATCGTGCATATTCAAGATGCAAGTATGCCAAAGGAGGCATGGGATACTTTGTCAAAAATGTATAGCACAAATACGCAAGCCAGGAAAATGCAGCTCAAGCAAGAGTTGCATAATGTGCAAAGAGAAAATATGAGCATCAATGACTACCACATGAAGGTGAAGAAGATTGCAGATGCACTTGCTTCCATTGGGTCGCCATTGGAAGATGATGATTTAGTTTATGTGACTTTGAATGGTCTAGGTAAGGATTATGCACAGTTCCGAACATCCATTTCCATCTATGAAAGATTTCATGATTTTGAGGAGTTGATTGCTCTTCTAATTTCTGAGGAGCAGAGAAATGGTGGTGCATCTTCTTCAAGAGGAACTTCAAAAGAAGCTATCTTCTACTCAAATGCTGGAAGAGGTAGAGGCAGAGGTAGAGGAGGCCGATCTGGAGGCCATGGTAGAAATCAGAATATGCAGCAAACTCAAGAAAACCAGTCCTATGGAGGAGGACGTGGTAACTCTAGAGGCAGGGGGAGCCAAAGAGGTCGTGGTGGATGGCAAAGAGACCAAAATGCAAACAGCAATGTTGAATGCTACTATTGTGGTAAAATGGGTCATATGGCTAAGGACTGCTATAAAAAGCAGAATGACATCATGAATGGAAAATTGCAACAAGGGAATTATGCATCTTCTAGTAGACAGGGTGTGACAGAAATGAGCATTTGTTTATGGTGCAGCACATGACCAATTCTGTGACAAGTGCAGAAGAAAGAAACGATGTGTGGTATGTTGACTCAGGTGCATCAAACCACATGACAGGTCATGCAGAATTGATGCAGGATGCAAGGAAAATGGAAAAACCAGGATTTGTGGAGATTGGTGATGATACTGCACATCCAATTGTGCAGATTGGAAAAATTCCTTTGTCTATGCAGGATGGGAAAAAGAAATACATATCAGATATATTTCATGTCCCGAATATCACCAAGAACCTAGTTTCTGTTGGTCAAATGGTTGAGCAGGGCTTGCAGGTCAGATTTAACTCTCATGGATGCTTTATTGAGGATATGAAAAATAAAGGTCGCCTGATAGTAAAAGGAAAGAAGAAGGGCAGAATGTTTACGTTGGATGCAAACATGTCTGAATTGAGTGCAGCAATGTTTGCACATGGGACTGGTGTAGTTGCAGATATTGATATTTGGCATAAACGCATTGGTCATGTTAATGTACAGTGACTGAAATCAATGCAGGCCCAAAATATTGTTGCAGGATTGCCTAAATTCAAGGTTGCAGAAATTCATAAGGTATGTGCAGCCTGTCAGTTTGGAAAATAGGCAAGGAAACCATTTCCTAGACATGTTCAAGAGAGTAAGAAGCCATTGGAATTAATACACTCTGATGTGTGGACTACTAAAGCTGCATCTCTTGGAGGTTGTCATTATTTTGTCACTTTTATTGATGACTATAGCAGAAAAGTTTGGGTGTATTTTATAAAAAAGAAAAGTGAAGTTTTTGGGCATTTCAAAACTCTTAAAGCTATGGTTGAAAAAGAAATAGCAGGCCTGTAAATAAAATGCCTAAGGTCAGATGGAGGGGGAGAGTACCTCTCAAATGAGTTTGCAAGGTTCCTGCAAGAGCATGGCATAAAGCAGCAATATTCATGCAGTCATACCCCATAGCAAAATGGAATTGCAGAAAGGAAAAATAGGCATATTGGAGAGGTATCTCGTGCCATGCTCAACGAAAAAGACTTGCCAGATTTTTACTGGGTTGGAGCAGGCACTACAGCAGTCTACATAATGAACAGGACTCCCACTGCAGCAATACATGGGATGACTCCAGAGGAGACGTATACTGGTAGGAAACCAAATATTTCTCATTTGAAAATTTTTGGTTGCATTGCCTATGTTCATGTGCCAGATGAGTTGAGATCCAAGTTGGATCCAAAAGCTGAGAAGTGCATCTTTATTGGTTACTCTCTACAGCAGAAAGGGTATAGATGCTATAACCCTTCTACTCATAAGTTTATAGTGAGCAGAGATGTTATTTTTGATGAGATGAGTTGCTGGTATAAACCAGTAAATGTGATTGATGATATAGATGCACAAAGTGGTAATGTTGCACAGAATTCACAGCAACAGTCATAAAATATTAGTGGACCTGGAGCATCCTCTAGCAGTGGTTCACATTCTTCGCCATGGACAGGTAGATTGAGATCAGGAGAATCTTCTCAAAGCAATGTAGATAGTGGTATGCAGGTATCACGAAAAGGAAAAGAGAAGGTAGATTAGCCCATGTTTGATGTGAATGCAGGTCACTCTTATGTGGATGGTGAATCCAGTGGCTCAGAACAGAGCATTGATGATGAGTTGGGTATTCCTTCTATTGTTACACCTAGAGTAAGGAAGACCAGGGATGTTTTGAGAGCACCTGGGAGTGAACCTACTTTGCGCAGGTCTACCAAAGCTAGGTATCCTGTGGATAGGCTGAAATATGATGGATTTACAGCCATTCACTATGCCTATATAGTCAAACTGATACAGGAACCATAACCCACTTCTTTTGAGCAAGCCATGGGAAAAGAAAAATGGGAGAAAGCCATGGATGAAGAAATGGATGCCTTGGAAGCAAATTTTACATGGGAAGAATGCAATTGGCTGTAAGTGGGTTTATAAGGTGAAGCACAATGCAGATGGTTTTGTGAATAGATACAAGGCAAGATTAGTAGTCAAGGGGTATGCACAAACATATGGCATTGACTATGAAGGAACATTCAGTCCGGTTGCAAGGATGGCAACCGTAAGAGCAATCATTGCTATGGCTGCATCAAAGGAATGGTCTTTACATCAGATGGATGTAAAGAATGCCTTCTTGCATGGTGATTTGCAAGAAGAGGTCTATATGGAGGAGCCACCAGGTTATGCGCATGCTGTTCATCCTGAGTTTGTTTGCAGGTTGAAGAAAGCATTGTATGGCTTGAAGCAAGCACCTAGAGCATGGTTTGACAAGATAGGACAATATCTTGTCACTATTGGCTTTCAGATTTCCAAGGCAGACTTCTCACTTTATGTGAGAAAAACAGAGAAAGGTATTATGCTACTTGTCATTTATGTTGATGATTTGATTATGACAGGTGACAGTGATGAAGATATCCTTCATGTGAAAATGCTATTGAAGCAGAAGTTTGAGATGAAGGATTTGGGAGAGCTGCGTTATTTCTTGGGCATTGAGGTGATTAGATCACCAAGTGGGATACAGCTCTTGCAGAGGCAGTATGGATTGGACACGCTGTCTAAATATGGGATGACAGGCTGTAAGCCTATTTCAGTTCCTTTGGAGTAGAATGTGAAGCTGAGCGCAGATGCAGGTGAGCTTGTGGAAGACCCTATTATGCACAGACGCATAGTAGGAAGTTTGATTTATATGACTATTACCAGGCCAGATTTGAGCTATGTTGTTGGATTGGTAAGTCAGTTTATGTAGGCTCCAAGGAAACCACATTTGGATGCGGCTAGACGCATATTCAGATATGTGAAGTCCACACTGCAGTATGGACTATTTTATGAGACTGGGGTTCAAATACAGTTGCATGGATACATTGATGCTGATTGGGCTGGTAGTATTTTTGATAGACGATCTACCAGTGGATATGTGTTCCCTTTTGGGAGTGCTGCAGTCACTTGGAGCAGCAAGAAACAGCCTATAGTTGCCTTGTCGAGCACAGAGGCTGAGTACAGGGGTGCAGCAATGGCTGCATGTGAGGTAGCTTGGTTGCATAAGCTACTTTATGATATGCATCAGCCTACAAATGGGCCAGTTGTCATTTATTGTGACAACATGAGTAGTATACACTTGGCAAATAACCCAGTCTATCATGCTAGAACAAAGCACATTGAGGTGCATTATCACTATGTGCGGGAGAGGGTTTTACTAGGTCTTATTGATCTAGTTTATGTCAGCATAGAGGATCAGGTAGCTGACATATTCACAAAGGCATTGGGCGCAGAGAAGCTGCGCAAGTTCAGAGATCTGCTTGGTGTGCAGGAATTGGGATTGAGCTCGAGGGGGAGTGTTGAGATATCGAGCTCCACTTGTGATATGCCAGGGTGACCGTTGTGCATTTATGTCACCCACGTGTCAGTTGCAGATGCAGTTGGTACACCGCCCATGAATAATAGCTACATGACAACTATCCTTATCTACTCTAGTTCGTGGCTCAGTTAGTATGCTACCTTAGTTAGTTGAGTTTGGTTTGAGACCCATATATAGGGTTCTTCTATTTCTTTGTATGAGAGTTCTTTTGGCTTACACAACTAAGAAGAGGAAAACTGTTTTCAGTCTCCACCCTTGTGTGTATTCCCCCATTGTGCAAGTAAGAAAGCTACAAGTGAGACTCCTTCCTTCTCTCCCACAATCTTGACATTGTTATCTACGAAGATTTGAGAGATGAATTGCTTGCTATCAGGTAATCTCAAAGGGTGTAGAGTGCCTGTCTGCACCAGCCAATCCAACCTATGTAGTAGTGGATCTGTGACAATGGCAAATAGTAGGGCTGCCAACAAGGGGCACCCCTGTCTCACTTATCTATATACTCCAAAGGGCTTTGAGACTGCTCCATTGATGCTAACTTGAGCCACTCCATTACTAAAGAAGATGGAAACCATCTTGATGAAGTTCTTGCCAAAACCAACATATTTGAGGTAATAAATCATTAGGGGAGTTTTGAGGTCTTGAAAATGCCCTGTAAGTGATCCTAGAGAGAGAATAAATTCTAAGAAATAAATGTTTTTATTTTTAAAAACTTTTATATTTTGGTAAGTAAATATATAATTTTTTTAAAATAAGTCATTGACGTGATATTCTCGTGGTCACATCAAACCTAGAAATCTAGGCTGCCATAAAGGTGACAAAGATTGTCATAATGAAGATCTTACTCATCCTCATTAAAGTGAAAAATAATATTCAATTTGAATTTTTTTCGACGTTTGATTACTTCTCTCCATTCTCACTCTCTTCTTTCTTTCCCATCCTTACTAGTTTCTTCTTCGTTTTCCTTCTTGTTTCTAATTCGCATACTTTTTCAATCCAATCTTCTAATCACATTCTTAGATATAGATTATTAATCCAATGATCTCTATAGCTCTAGTAAAAGGCATCTCTATCATCTTCATATTGAGTTGGATAGTGAGTATGAACCAATAAGGAAGATGATAAAATCCATTACTCCTAACAGAGTCGGCGAAACATATACTGAGATTTGAAGGAAAGAAGAATCTTGATCTTTGGTTAGATGGTAAGCTATATCCCAAAGATCCTAGCAAAAATAGCACTCTACCTTTCTATAATAGCTCTTCATTATTGAGGTTCATTGGTGATGGTTATAATGGGTTTCTAGGCTATACACTTAACTTGGTTTCAGAACAGGATGTCCTCAAATTGGAGAACCATCTTTTATCAAAACATAACGAGTTACTACAAAAGCTAGAAGGCTACTAAGAGAGGATTCCTTTGTTGGAGAAACACATCAAATCTTATAAAAAAAAGTAAACTATTTTAGGACTTCAAAATCGACAAAAGGCTCTTAAAAAGCAAACTATTTTAGGACTTTAAAATCGACAAAAGGCTCTTAGAAATATTGAGAGTCTCAGATGAGGAGGAGGTGGTTGTAGTAAAATAATCCAAGCAGCAAGGTACATTTTTTTTTCACTTTAAAAATATGAAATATGCATTTGTTTATAATTAATCGTATTGATTTGTGATGTTGATTTTTTTTAGGTCTCTTCTTCAACCGAATGCAAGTGAAAGAGATTCTTTGAAAGCATCTCAGTTTTATTATCATCTTCTTCCTTCAATAGTTTCAAAAGATATTTTGGAGAAGAAGAAATTTAAAAAGGCAAAGAAACAATGCTTGGAGTTATTTATAAAAGATCGCTCTTCGGATACTGAGTTAGTGCAAAATACACTAGATAATATTGGTATCAATCAAGATGCTTATATACAACTTTTCCAGCTTTTACAGTCAAACATGAAGCAAGGATAAGTACGCCATTGCATACTTCCAAGGCCATCTCTGATTAGAACTATTAGACAGAGAGTGAATAACAAGGTAATGGAGATTCTAGGTGAGCCTTTCCATATCAAGGCTAGCTTCAAGGGCAAGAAAAAGGAAGTTGTATTCAATGAGTTTAACAATATTTTCATTGACTTGCCCACCCTAAAATGCTTAATGATTAGATTCTATGACTTGTCACTAGAAGAGGCACAAGGAGTGGCTAGATTTGTGGTTAAGCTTGATGAAAGTGAGATTCTAAAATGTACAAAACTAGAGAGGGTCTCTATTACCTTGATGAATAGAGCACTTTTATCAAATCATTAAAATCACTCAATGTCATATAGTGTTCAATTGGAACACAACATTCGGTGGCTAGGAGCATTCGAAGTAGATACAGAGGATTTTTATATATTGTATTGGGTTTTTCATCAAACACCAATGCTTGATGTTATTAAGAGACAACAAGCAGGAGAAGAGCTATTTGTTGAAGGATTTGGAAACTATAAGATTGAGTGGCACATAGCTAGTGAATTAAAAACACTTAATTGTATGTACAATGTATCAAAGGGAGCCAAGTCCAGATCTCCTTGCCTATATTGCATGTCCCCAGCCATAGAGTTGAACTCAAGCAATTGGAATAGAGCTCCCTCTAGTCACAAGAAAGATCCATAGTTTAAGCCAATCTTAGATATTCCTTTAGTGAATGCCCATATCTGTACATTTCATGCGCTTTGTAGGATAATTGAAAAGATTATTCATCTTTATATAGGATTTGTATGAAAGCTGAAGCCATTATCAACTAGAATAGATGCTATAACAAATATTGAAAAAGTATTATCTGCAATTGGTTTGCATGGTGGTAATGTTGTTATTGAACCAGATCTTCAAAAGTCTAAGGATGGAAATTGTGTCCCCAAAAAGTCATCTATTGGTGGAGTGAAGGCTAGAAGGTTCCTGAACTTTCATAGGAGACTTGGTAAGATAAACTCTAGGAATGGTGGCTCAACTATTAGATACAATCAATGGAAGTGCCTACACAATGCAGTTAAGGATCATACTGATAATGGACAAGCTCGAAATAGAAAAGCCAATGTTGGGGAAACACTAGACAAAGTATTCTTTTATTGTGATAAAACAGAGTGGAATGATGATGATCTCAAAGACTTCAAAAACCAATTGAACCTTTTTAAAAAGGCAATGACATAAGCTTGGGGTAATCAACACTTCACTAACTATATGGTAAGAAGTTTGTATATGTATGTCTCTTTATTGTCTAACTCATATAGGGTTTTCTAATTGAATTTCTTTATTTATTAACTATGCAACATATTTTATACAACCATGCTCCATATTTTATCAAGATATATGGATCTCTATCTATTTGGTCAACCCAAGGTATGGAAAAATCACATTATCAAGCAAGAACAAAATACTTTAAACACACAAGACATGGAGGTGGAAGATACAAAGAAATTTTTTTATTAGAAGTCTTTCAATGGTTCTACAAACAGATTTCGCACAAATTCAAGCTCAAAGACACAATCGCATAATGTAATACATCATCTTTGGCAAGGACTATATCCACTATTACCCAAAGAAGAAAAGAGAGATATTTAAACTCTTGTGCAAAGCAAATATATTCTAAATGCCTACAAACTAGACAAAGAGACAGAAAAAGATGGGTTTCAAGAAACCCTTAACATCTTTTAGTCTGACTCTATTTCAAAAGAGTCTTTAGTTTCAAGGAATTCACTAGGTCCTCTAAGAGAATCTTTTGTTTCATCCCACTCGATGAGACCTCTACATTCCAGAAACTCTTGTTTCCTATAGCCTGGAAGGAGCTTCAAGTTCTTGGCATATCCTAAATGGGAGAGAAAATAAGAGGCAAGAACTCCAAAGTATCCTGCCCTAGATCCACTGTATCTAGGCATGAAGCCAAAAACTCTTACAGCTTCTTCCTTCTCCACCAAAATGATATTATCTGAACCTCTATTGAAAGCTTGGGATCCAATCACCTTGGAGATAGCTTTCAAAGACATTATTGGTAAGCTTGGAGAGCTTGACAACCTACTATGATAAATTGCAACTATTTGATTATTTAAGCTTCCAATATAATGACCAAGACAATGACTTTTGCCATTGACTTTTGCCAAGCTTCAATGGCCTTGAGCCCTTGGCTCTTCCAAGAAAGTTGTCTGCATCTTCAATTTCTATCTGCACAATAAACCCAATAGTATAAGATGTCAGTAGATAAATATCCAAAAATATTTGTCTATAATGCATAGCATACTCTAATATAAATCACAATGGATGTCTTAGAATTATCTTTCATACCTTAGGGTTTTCAGCTTCTTCAAGAAGACTATCATGATATAGATTTATTGAACTTTTTGGTTTCTCCTCTAATGGAGACTTCAGTTTCTCTTCATACCCTATGTTATCAATACCAAATCTCTGTTGAATTTGTAAGTACTCTTCCTCTCTGTAGGTATCCCCTCCTTTTCATATTCCACGATCTGATTAATACAAGAATGCAAGGCTATAGAACTATCTTGAAAATTCTCTCCCTCAACATTAAGAGTTGCTAGCAATTCCTCTTCATAACCTATAAATTTCTTATCATTTTGACCCCATGTAGCAAGGATTGCCAAACAGTAATCTTCTCTAAGATCAAAAATGTGTTGAATATCATTTAGCAATACATATCTCTTTTTGTTGATGAGATAACTGGGAAATGTTGGCACACATTTAAGAGGACATGTTTCAATCTTTGCACTCAACTATATCTCCTTTTCTTCCACTTTTGTAATGTTCTCACTTTTAAACAAAGCAACATCAAATCCCTGCACTAATTGGTTCTCAAATCCTCCTGAAACATTTCACCCTTCTCTTCAACTTCTTTGTCTTTGCATGAAATATCCTCCATCTTCTTCTCTTGTATTGTATCTAAAGAACAACTATCCATATATTGAAGATATACAAGAAATCCAACATCCTTCTGCACAATAAGACATTGTTGTTGATTCTGATGAAAAGAGCAATCTACTTTCCAGTTCTTGAATTCTTCATCAATAAGGCTAAACCTTGTTTGTAAAGTTGTTCTAGTAGCATTGGAAGCTTCCATTACATTGCTATAATGGAAAAATCCCTCAATCTCTGGGCCTTCCACATGTCTATCATAAAACTCCCTGAAATCCTTTAGTTTATCTTCAAGATCCTTCAAAGCGCTTGCAAATCAAAGGGAACATTAAGCATATCTCTAATGTAAATAAATCTAGATGAATTTCCAGTTGCATGAAGAAAATCAAATAGCTTTTCATCACAGGTATCCTCCAGATCCTCCTCCTCCATTCCCTCTAAAGACAACTTCCTTTTAGTCATCCTGATTACTCACAAAAGAAATACCAAAAAATTAAAATAAAAATAAGGGGCATAATATAAATCCACATTTTCTCATATTTAGTAGACCAAAGAAAGATTGCTAATTTTTTTTAGAAAATACAAGATGAATGAAATGAATTAAAACTTAATGCAACAAAGAAAGCATGAAATTCCAAGTCTCATCGATCAAACTTTGTTTAACATTTACGACTCATGAAATGAGAAATAAATTATTAAGACCACCTCACAATTCAAAAAATTACATTTCACACATCACTTATAAAAAAACTTGACAAATTCACATTTTATACATCCAAAATTTTTGAACAAAACAATCTGCCAAGAACATCAAAACAACATTGTTTAACATGTGTACTAGACGAATGTTGATAGAAAAACAAAGTAAAACCATTACATAATTTCTAAGTAAAACCATTACATAATTTCTAAGTCCCTGATGTATCTTTCTCCTCTTAAACTAACTAACATCTTCAATGCCTCGAAATTCAGGATTGCACATAAAAATATTAAGAAAAGTGTGATACCTGATATTTGCAAGTCTTGCTCTTGAGAATAAATGGTTTCTTGTAAGAATATGCTTGGTTTGGCTTGTGATGCTTACAAGATAAATAGCTAGTCGAAGACAAGACAAGATACGTGAAAGACATAGTAACCAAAACCTGAACTTGAGTGCTCATATATATATGCCAACGGTCCCGTACGTCTGATCAAAAAGTATGCTGCACTAATTTAGAGGAGGTGCGCTTAAAATGAAAAAAAGAAAAAAACTTAAAAATCAGAGCCATAAAAGCGCTATCATGCCGAAAAAGTGACCCGTGGCACAACTTCCTAGGCAAAAACGGTCTGCAGTCCATGTGTGAAATTAACTATGCATTATAGTAGCCACATGTGTTAACCAACATAATTATAAATCCAATTTCTGAACCGTAAAAGAGTTTTTTCGAAGACAAAGCTCTCTCTATGCTCAACTAGACCAACACAACACTATTTTGATAGCAGTGCAAAATTATTCTTCAATGCAAGGCTACTTGTAATAAACGAGTTCTCACAGCAAATCAAATAATTGAAAATTCATGAAATACACCATTCTTGCAAAGAAATATAAGAAATACACCATGTTTACTAGGTAGCCATAGCCAAGGTAGCTAGGCTTGCAATAATATTGCCATGGAAGGCTAAGAATCATAGATGTAAGCTGCAACATGAATACTCACCTCATGTCAAGGTGGGACATGGTAAGCACCCCATACCTTGGTGGTTAAAAGTATGCACCCTCTTAGTTGGTGGGAGGAAGCAACCTCAAAGCATGTATTGCTTGAAATGGAAAAAAGATCAAAGATGATTTACATTGGCATCTTCTTGGCTTTTATACTCCAGTCCGAACTAGGCTAATTTCTTAATTAAAGCAACATGAAAATTGCTTTATTACAATGCATCCCTACCCAAAAGTTTTGTCCTCAAGACTTTGAAGAGTGAAAGGACAAATGAATGATAAGTATGAAGAAATGAGAGGCCAATGCTGAATATCCTTGTTGAATTTGTCCATTAAAGAAGATAATCTGCCACCACTGAGAAGAATCTCCAAAGTAATCTCAAAATAGTGGAAATCTGGAATGCTGTCCTAAACAGGGTAGTGATAGTAAATGACCTATAACTTTGGACTGAAATGTCCAAATTCAGTGTTTGAGGTGTAGATACAAAATACGTAACCCAAGGCATCAATATATACCCTCAAACCCATAATTTGATTGTATCAGGGCAATTTAATTCATCACAAAATTTCTATACATCAAGCTGTCTCTCCTATTCCAAGACACATGAAATCATCCCAAAATCAACCCGGATAATAAGGAATCCCCAAAAAATTGGTTGTCATCCATCAAAGCACTGCTAACCTTACCCGAATAAAATGAAAAACCATCATCAAATCTTTCATAAGTGAGGTATTCTATATAAAAGTTATTATCACCTCCAGGATCAAAAGGATGTGATAAATCCCGTCCATAATCCATAGATATATTCATGTAGATCCCTGGATCATATGGGAATGAAAGATCATCACCATTATCGTCAACACCTCCATAATACAAGGTATCATTCCCATAGTCATGAAGAAATCCTGCTGAATCATTATCATAATCAATAGGTTGATAAGCATCATGATCAACTTCAAAGGATTTATAAGACTCTCCATCTTGGTCTTTACAATCCACTTCCTCTTCGGTCTCTTTAGCTTCCTCTCCAGTATCTGGAAACTCTATAACCAGCATCACTTTAGCATTTCTTTTCATGCATATATCTTTATGATTAGAAGATATTGGTTCAGCACATCTAAAACATAAACCTTGTGCATGTAATCCTCTAATATAATCACTAGTTAAGATTTTTCCTTGAATAACATCATGCTGGCCACTATGACTATCATATTTCTCACGATAAAATGGTTTTCCATAGTCATGACCACATTCATTTCTACTAACATAATGCTGATTTCCAGGAAACAGTTGATCATCATCATAATATTGACTATGGGATGGCTGATCATCATAGAGGTACTGATCAACATGTTGCCCATGTTCACTAGCATAATGCTGCTCATATCCAAGATCATGATCATATAAATGTTGCTTCCCATTCATGTATGACTGTCCATTTGAATGCATATGAAAAGAGTTGAAACCATTATCAAATCCTTGTGACCTTGCCACATGATTCCCATTCATGGAAGTGTGTCCAAAATGATTACAAGGGTGTTCTCACTTTTGGGGATGTCCTAAACATAATGATTGACATGTTGTTGCTGTCCAAAAATATGATAATCATTATTTGTATGCTGCAACTCAATAGAGTTCTCATCACTGTCATATGCATGTTGTTGGTCATACTAATGCTCATTGCACTCATGGTCGTAATACAACTACGGACCATAGTTATACGGATGTCCATAATATCCATGACAAGAAGATTGTGGCTCATAATGCTATTGATCATTTGATTGATGTCCATACCTTGAGTGTTCTTCATAATCTTCATGATAAGCATGCTATTGGTTTGCATAGTGTACTTGTTCCTACATAGTTGCTCCAAATGCATAGAAAAATGGTGGCTCAATGCTATTCATTTTTAGATGCAAGTAGCCAAATCAGGGGAAATAATATCTTCCAGATTTATCAACTGGGACTGAAGTATATATTCAGTGAAGCAGTGTACTCAATTGGTTAGCAAACCTTGCATTCTTTATCAAACATGCATAATCCACCTCTCAGATTTTCCTATTTTCCAAAATTCAGTTTGCATATGGAAATCTGCATGTAGTAGCACCACATAACTCTGGGCATCCTGAAAATTTAGGCATTGGATAATCAATCTACTAATGTGGAAGGTTGCACTTCTGGCTTGCCTAAAAATGTTTCATCTTTGAATGTTGTCTCCACTCTTTCAGAGTCAGCTTCTAGAAGTGTTCATTCTAGTTCTATTTTCCCTTTTACTGGAACATCTTCTCCTACCTCAGTCTCAAGCTTTGCTTCCGTTAGCAATTTTGGCTTGATTTTTCTTCTGGTACAAATTCATGGCCTACCCTTTGCCTTCATAGTAGCAGCAGCTAGCTATGGCAACTTTTTGAGCTTTGGTCGCCAAGGCAATCATGGTTACTTTCAAACATGATGACAAATTTCAGGATAATTCTGAATGCTACTTTCAGTGTGCTTTGCTGTATACAACCATGGATGGTCAAAGGAGGATTTGGATCACTACTCTATCTCTTACTTACACGATTGTGCTGTGTAATGTTTTTTTCGTGGAATTGATCTTGATACACAATTTACATATTTCATGAAATAAGCTACTCAAGAAGTACAAACAACCTCAGTGGCCCAAGTTAGAGAACAAGTTGTGGGCAGACATAAACTATGTATTCCTCTGCTCAACAGAAGCATAACAAAAGCATCATCCACTACCTCACTAGCAAGGGAGTGATGAAGCTTCTGCCCTTCCTATGTGTCCTTCTCTTGCCTCACAACTGGAATCACATTTGTCATACCTTCTAAACCTACGGTTATCCAATGGCTGCCTCAAATTTATGAACATTAATATTGAACACATCTATTTCGCTATAGCTATGTGAGCATCCTTGGCAAAGCTTCCATGAAGAGCATGTGGTTCTGTTGCAGATCTGGTCAAAAGGGGACAATTGAGATCTGATAGGAGATTAAACTCAAAGACTCTAAAGTATGAAAATCCTTTTAACAATCCACTGATAAGATGGGACTGCTGCCTCATGATCCATTCGATATTGCCTGAACCCCAAGGAAGAATATTGTAGCTGAGATTGCAACTACCTCAACTAAATTCTATAGAAAGGTAGCTATGGCCAAGATCAGACCCGTCTCAGCAGGACAAAGTGCGTATCTTATCAGACTTGCTGCAATAGATCCTAGGAGTGAGCCTGGCTTAAAGGAAGAACTTGAAATTTGTAACCCCTAGCCTCATCTTCAGCAACTTCTTCTCTATTTCTTTGACTGATGTAGATGAATCTGCATAGTAACATCTTCAACAACCCTGGCCTCTCCTACTTCGCCACTCTGATTTTTCCATGCCTTCACCAACGGCACCACAATAGTACAGCAAAGCAACCACTCGATCTCAATCAGAGCTTTGTTGATCAAAGAGGAACATGAAGAAATGCAAGCATTAGGGTCAAAAAAACTTCCAAAAATGCACTTTTGTTAATCACGGGATTAAGAAACAAGCCAAAGAGAGTTTGCCACATCTACAAGAATATGGTATTCTTGTCCCCTCTTTTTTAGAGATAGTGGAGTCCATTTCGTGATTCTCTCTTCTTTTTTAGCCAAAATCCCTAAAGTTTGACATGTTTTGGAGTCCCAAAGACCTTATTTACTCACAAATCTAACAAAATACGTGACATAGATGTGATGAAATTAATAATGAGTTTTTTGAAAGTCGAGAGATCTTTCAATATTCTTTTTGGCGCCCAATACATATTCATTTGTATTCTTGACGCTACTTTTTAGTTCATTCACCCCTCTTTGAGCTTCTTTCTCTGCGCTTTCATTCTTTTCATGGCTTCCTCTAGGTGCCCTTCTCGTTTAATACACTCTTGCACAGTCTATAGCCAGGGAGTAGATGGAAATTGGGAGCCCAAAATCTTTAGTGTAAACAATTGGGCTACCATGTTGCCATCTTGCAAGGGCTCTCATAAGGTGAAAAGAAGAAAATGAGATGATATAAAACATTACTGGAAGGGGCGTATCATTGCCTTCAAAATTATGCCCGAAGGATGGTTTGTCAAGGTGCAACATGTTTACATGGCCAAGGATATGCACTTTTCTCCAAACGAACGTGTTCCCCAACAAACACATTGTAAGTTATTAGTTGAATAATGTGTGTAATTCTTTTCCATTTAGGCAAGTACTAACAACCGATTCGTCATTGCAGATATCTTTCTGTCAACAAGTATTGAATGGAAACCTGTGGAAAGCCTAAGTGGGACTTTCCATGCCATTCATAAGGTATTGGCAGACATTATTTATGCCGATCAAACTGTGTCTTTTTTTAGTGAATGTAAGGTTTTTATAAATTATGCACAGTATGTGGTTGTCGCTAGAGTGGATAGGTATGGGCATATTGAAGATTTGCCATTGCCAAGTCTTTCATCCCTAAACTAGGAGATTCCTGACAAGGCAATGGTGCAGAGTTTTAAATTCAAAATATCTCAGGATATTCAAAAGTCCATGACAGCTGGAAGGATCTCAAGAAGAATACATTTATCATGGTTTGTACCACTCCATATCTTTGTGGCTTGCTTCAAAACAGCAAATTTACAAAGAATGAAGGTATGCTGGCTAAGTAGAAAATTTTCGGAAGAGGATTTGGACAACACTATAGGGACACTTTGGAAATCTAGAGAGTGCGACCATAAGGGTGATATCTTGAGGTGGAGTGCATGCCCTCAATCCTTGGCTTTGGCTTACAGTATCCCTTGCCAAACTCTTGCTTTGGGCTTTGATTACAGGAGCTACAAACTAAGATTGGGTATTTGGGTTCCCTTGGATTCCGATACAGATTGAACACTGTATAAACTTACGGTGCATATTTTGCCGCATGAAGAAGCAAAGGAGGTGAATGTTACTTCCAATTGGAGTCTGAAAGATGTGAGGGATATCTTGGAATCGTTAGACAATACATCCCCTAGATATAAGTTCAAAGTAAATGGTGTATCAATTAGTAAAAGAGCCGAGCGCTCTTTCTTTTGTACGAGTTTTTTGTCTCCCACAATTGTGAGTTTTGAGCCTTGAGAATGAGAAATTTGCAAGAATTTATCTTAATTGAGTGACTGTCCTTAAGATATTTCTTAGTGGGAACTCATAAGCTATCATGAAGCAAGTTGCCTTTCGAATGTATAGAAATAAATGTACATTACATTTGATTTATAAGTGAAAAAGAAGTTCATTACATCATGAGGTATAAAAATCTCATATAAATGCACAAAGCCAAAATAATAAGGCTTGTGTATGCTTATGTTTGCTCTTTTGATTCTTCTTTATTTGTTGCCTTCTCCTTTGTTGGCTTTGTGGCTTCTTTATTGATTTCTTCAAAGATGTTTTTTCTCATAGGGCCTTTCTTCTTTAATTGTTGAAAGAATTTCACCTTCACATGTACTCTCTTTTCTTGGGGCTTAAGAGGGGATGGATCAAATTTTAGAGGAGAAAGCGTTGGCATTCCTTTTCTTTTAGACTCGGCATCAGTGGTCTTTGTGGCTGACTTTCCATTACCATTACCATTGCCATTGTTATTGCCTTTGCCCTTGCCCTTGCCATTGCCATTACCATTGCCTTTTCCCTTTCCCTTGCCATTGCCATTATCATTGCCATTTCCATTGCCATTGCCATTGCCATTGCCATTACCATTTCCTTTGCCCTTTCCCTTGCTTGTGCCCTTGGCCATTGAAGTTTTGGGAGGATGAGGGGAGTTAGGATCATATGGTGTGATTGCCTTGTCCAAAATCAACTCAATGCATCTCTCCCTTATCCACCAAACATACGAATCAGGATGGTCTCGACACTGTAAGAATAAATGTTATAAGTTAGTGAAAAGACATCATGATAAGAATCACACAAAAATCAAATGAAATAAATAACTTATATTCACTCCTTCTATTTGTAGCAACTTTGAATCCACTGTTCTGTAAATATTTGATATAACTCTCCATCCACAAGAATGCACATCACTTTGCAATGGTACTTATTGTAGAAGAAATATATAAGGCTTTTGAGGATCAGCAAGATCCTCATATGTAGTATCCAAAAACGTAGAAACAAGTCTACCAGCACTACAAAAGGAACTTTGTTAGTTCAAAATATAATTTATAAATATAATCAAAGCAAGTAATTTTCTTTCAACATACATTCGTGCTTGGCCATGAACACTGCTAAGAGAGTTCATAAAGATAATTTCTCTAGTAAGACAGTTGATATAGATAAGACTCCAATGCCCTCTGCAAATTCAAAATAGAGGTGAGCAGAAGGCTGAAAACAAATGAATATAAATTTTCCTCTATAGAAAAGAAAAATACATTTCTACATAAGGGAAAGAGATGTGGTAGTTTGTCACACTATCAAAAGTACAAAAGAATGGTGCAATATTAGACCCAGATCTTGCAAATAGTTCCACTAAGAGAAGTGGATCAACAACATATATGGCTCTATGGATATCAAGAGTGAAAGAGGAGACGAATGCCCTGCAGTCAATAGCAAAATCTATTTGAATCGATCAAAATCAATACAAATTACATATAAAATACACTTGAACCTATAAGCCTTACCTTATGCAACAAAAAACAACGGAGTCAGATAGTTGGACATCCCTTTTCTCCAACATGGGCTTGTCCTCAGGAGATATACTAAGGTAATCCTCCTCAGGTTATGCAGAAACATTCACAAGTATTTTCCCATACACTTTACCCATCCTCTCGTAGTGGTTGATGGGACCAAGTGATGTGGCTTTCCTCTTGTAAACTTTGTCTCCAAGACCTCCTGCCTTTTTTCTTTCAAGATAGACTCCTGCTGAGTGGCACCCCTTGTAGAGTAAAGGTGAGTGACATCCTCGACCTTTGGCTTTTCCCCTTTCCTAGACAATTTCGGGGGAATGTTAAGGATGTCATAGGCTTTTTGATCGGTGGAAGGCAAGGGCCTCAACACTTTATCGAATCTATACCTGATTCTACTGATCATGCTGAAATCTTTATTCATTAGGGTAATTCTATGAGCATGCGCAACAGCAATGTAAGCATTGTTCATGAAATCAATGAGAAAATCTTCTACCGCCTCTTGTAGAGTAAGAATTGCTGAGAGTTGCCACTTCTTATGAAGACCAGAGGTAGTTGCCACTCTAGACAATTTTGGAAGAGAGGAGTCTGAGTATATTAAAGAATTGATAAACACCAACGAGACATCATTATCAATAAATCTATGGAATCTAGTTAAATTGGAGTACGATGAAAACCAACTGGTAAAATTATTTCGAATTTTCTTTTACACATTGGTAGGTTTGAGTTCCACGCTCATTTGGTATGGGTGTTATTTGCAGTTGGAGATTTCTGATTCAGATAACTTCTTGGGACGTGGCAAAGGATTGAGAGCTGGTGGTAGTACATTGAAAGACATTGCACTTGGCCACTACTTAGCTAGGATTGACCCTAAGTTCTTTTTAGTACTTCATAGAAGTTTCTCAGAGGATGCAACATGGCCCATACTTTGTATTAAAGCTCTTACAAGGCTTCTAGGTTTCTCAGGATTACAATATAATGCCCACAAAGTAATGTTTTTGGAAAAGATTGCAGCAATTAGGATTTTTGGCTACGGTCCAGGTTACTCTGTTTCTAGAGCAAGATACTTTTTGGCCTTTACATCCTACGCCTTGGTTGCAAACCAAACTGATGTAAGATCCATAGCTGGCTACAAGAGAAGAAAATTTCTCCGTTATAGAGGAAAGATCCCTGAGGAGGAAGAGAATGTAAAAGCTTTGGAAAGCTAGCTTTGTATATATTTTATCTTATTTATAAAAGTGTGATTGCTCATGTGTCATTGCCATCTTTTATCTGCATTCTTTGAAGTTGTTGTCAAAAAAACCAATTGAATAGCTCCTCCAAAGCATTGCTTTTTGTAACTCCTCCCCCATGCCTTGTGCTTCGAAAATAACTTATGCGTGCTTGATAGTGGGATTTTTCCATGCCTTGGCTACTATAAGTTGCTAAGGGGCCATGCTCCTCCACAAAGTAAGGCCCATGAATATGAAGAATATGCTGCAATACAAAGTAATACTCATTTTATACCAATTGAAAAACCTGTCAAAATAAGCCCATATTAAATAATTATTACTTTACCAGATAAAAAGTGATATCTCTTTCTCCCCATGCCTCTTTTATCACCTGAACAAGATTTAAGATTGATCTTTTGAACTCTTCCACATATGTATATGTTGTCTTATGTTGCCTAAGGAGTTTCAGAAAAAAATCAAGGTGTATCCAAACCTCCATTCTAAGAAATCCAAGCCTCGACGTACTTGCAACATTTGTTGTGATCTCACATAGCTCTCTCCAACACTCCCAAGCTGCATTCACTTGCTTTCATGAATGGTTTCCTAAGAATCGTCTAGCTTTTGAGCCTTCCATAGAGACATAGGCCAAGACATCTCTTGTTTTTCTTAAAAGTATTGGATCCTTTCTCAAGTGAACTTGGCCTCCATGAAATCCCATTTTCGATAGTAATGCCTTGCATTTATCAATACACTCATCTGATAAAGATAATGGCTTAATGGAATATGCGTAGTCAAGATGCAACCTGAGAAGCTTATCGATTATTCTAATCTTTGTATGCAAAGTACAAATATGAACATTCTTAAGAGAGATTGAAAGAATGGGATCCCAGATGTCTTCTATGTTTTTAAATTTACTCAAATCTATAGAGTCTCTATTTGGGGCTCTTTTTACTAGTTGCGAACTACTCCAATCTTTAGATCCAACACTTTCCATGCAATAAATGCAAGGATATTTTGCATTTGCACCATTACATATTCCAAGCATACATTTGATAGTTTTTAAATCAACACTCATATGCCATTCCACATTAAAATTACCAACCCCATCAACTACCAACATTTCGCCTTCACTTTGAGACTTAATGATATTTGGAATACTTGTATGGTTGAACAACCATTTCAACATTTGATGATTTTCAATTGGTACCTAGGCTGCACCAATCCACCAAATCTCCATCTCGGATTGGATCTTATGCAATGGAGCTTGGCCCTCACCATTGCTGTGGTCCAATGCCATGTTCATGAGGCAAATGCTAACTCTTTTCATCTTTTGTCCCTTTTGAATTTGTGCTTCATTCAACTTCAAGGCAAAATTTAGAATGCCATAACTTTCTTCTACTGTGATTTTATACATGTGAACCATTGCAATTTGCACCTTTTTTAGATCAACCCATATATTGTTAAACACATTGTAATAAAAATTTACCCCTTTTTTTGTTTTTCATAGGACATAGACCCTTCGATGTGAATGTACTCTCCAAAAACATGTGGAATCTTGCGATTCATGGCAATTCTTGCAGTCGAAACTGCAAGGGCTCGGGGCAATCCAAATGAAGTTACCCTATTGTGTCTAAGATTTTTAAACCATAATCCAGAGATAGCACGATAACCTTTTCGACTTATACCCACAGTATCACATGTCTCTACAATTTCATTTGCTTTCATTGTGCCTTTTAAGTCCTTCACTAACTCTTTGAGAGTTGGACCTCTCAAATCCGCATTTTCGGGTGACTTAAGAATCTTCAAAATATCTTTCTTATTCATGGTTTCCTTCAAAAGTTTGATTCTTTCCTCATTCTCTCGGATATTGATGCCTAATATGTTAGAGACATATTTCTTTGTAAGATTTAGTCTCCTTTTCTTTGCTCTCTCACACAAGTTGGTTATATTTTTTAATGGTCTCTTCCTCTCTCTAAATCCTGCTGGAGTTTCTCTCAAGCATGTTAGCTTATCCTACAATGACTTGTTAACATTTTTCAAAACATCAATCTGACTTGTCAACTTTAAAATATTTGTTTGTACAGTTTCTAGTGCTTTTTTCATTTCGTGCATTTGAGCTATATATGTGTAAGATGCAGAGTATAACCTCATACAGTAGCCAAGCATCCCATTGTAACCTTCTCCAACATATCTTATATAGTCATGGACATTGAAAAAAGGAGGTGGTTTACCTGTAGAAGGATCCCTGGGATAAATATTTCCATCCACTCACAAATCTATATGCTTCATTCCTTGTGTTTGCAACCTATTGGCTTCGATCTCATCTATCGATACTCGATGATGTATACTTCTCCAAGATGTGTAAATTGGATCTAGCTGAATAGTTAGCTTGTATTTACATGTGCTTGCGCCTGTGTTATTTGAAGAGGTATTGCTAGACATTTTAGAAAATGAACTAAGAAAGAATCTCACAGTGATAGGAAGCAAGTGCAACAAAAAGAATGGCAAAAGAGAATAGTGTGTAGAAAGAAAATGTGGGAGGAAACAAATGCGATTTTCGTGCAAAAAACTCAAAAATACAATATCTCTCAAGTTCCAAGATAAAAACGGCTGAAAAGGTGACCCCTAACCTGGATTAAAAGATGAGGGCAGTTAATGGTCAACCTCTTTAATGAACCAAATATTCTCTCATTAATCGCATCTAGACAACCAAATTTAGAGGTTTCATTCTTCCTAAACCTCAACTAATTAGCAACTTAATCACTTTCTTACAAGTGCCTTTTTTGAAGCGTTTTTGGCCCTAATGATGCACAGCAAGATCCATCTAGCATTCCAGATTTTTCCCCCTCCTTTCAGAAGAAATTTCCAAAAGACATTGTGCACACTCCAACAAAATCCATTGGCTTCCTCGGCAAAGCTTGCATCAGCACAAGCATTGATGATAGAATTGAAAGTTATTGATGACCTTCGTGTTCATCGGCAAGGCTTGCATCAACACAAGCATTGATGATAGAATTGAAAGCTGTTGATGACCTTCATGGCTTTGATGAGCCTTCTACACGTGCCCATAGATCCATTCAAAGATGTGTTAGAATATCAAGCTCCTATTATTCCTCCTGTCAGTTTGTATGACTGACATTAGCTGTGTCCAGCTGTACCAGCAAGTGTGGGACATTAAATAAGTCGGTGGTCTTAGACCCAGTGTGAATGGTCCTACAGACCTTAGTACTATTGTATACACTTATGTTATGTGTGTGGTCTATTAGATAATGAAAGAAGAAAAGAGAGAGCACTTAGCTCTTTACTCTTGTCTCTGTCTCTGAATGGAAATTTGGCACAAGAGAGTGGGGCATGTGAATTTGCAAAGGCTACAAATTATGCAAAAAAAATAGCTTGTTATAGGTTTACCCAAGTTCCAATATTCAGATATTGGTCATGTATGCGATGCTTGCCAGTTTGGTAAGCAGTCAAGGTTGCCATTTGTCATGCATGTAAGACAGAGTACACGTCCGTTGTAGTTAGTGCACTCTGATGTTTGGGGGCCAGCCCATAATGCATCCATGGGAGGCTCAAAGTATTATGTGACATTCATTGATGATTACAGTCGTTATACTTGGGTTTACATTCTGAAGACAAATGATGAAGTATTTGCTGTTTTTCAATACTTTAAAAAGCAGGTTGAAAAGGAATTTGACTGCTATATCTCTTGCTTGAGATCAGATAGCAGTGGTCAGCAGAATGGGGTAGCTGAAAGAAAGAATAGGGTCTTGATGGAAGCTGCTCATGCCATGATGAATGAGAAGAAGATGCCGCTCTATTATTGGGCTGAGGCTATTATGACAGCCATGTATATCTTGAATCGGACTCCCACTGTAGGTACTTATGAGATGACACTGTTTGAGAAGCTGTATGGCTATAAGCCAGATGTAAGTCACATGAAAGTTTTTGGCTGTCTTGCTTATGTGCATATTCCATATGAAAAAAGGAAGAAGCTGGATCCAAAAGAACATAAGTGTGTTTTCATTGGATATTCGCAGGAGAAGAAGGCATACAAATGCTATGATCGCTCTACCAGGGAGACCTTGGTGAGCAGGGATGTTATTTTTGATGAGATGGGTTCTTGGTATGTATCACCGGCTACAGTGCCATCGGATATGCCTTCCACTCATGTATCTACAGTTGATTTGCACAACAGAGCACTGCTATGACAGGACCTAGTAATTAGACAATATCCCCATGGACAGGGAGATTGAGGAGCTCACCGTCCATCGACACCAGTATGTCAGTGAGGGGGAGATATGATGTCTTGGACAGCAAAGGAAAAGAGAAAGTTACTGAGGATGCATCTGGTATGATGACACTTGGTAGAATGACTTCTGGATATGAGTCTACTGACACTTTAGACAGTGAACTTGGTATTCCGACAGTCTATACGCCTGGCGCAAGGCAGAGCAGGTACATTCTGCCTCACGAGAGAGGGAAATTGAGCAGTGCACCACAACCTAGCTGCTCACAAAGGGTCAGATACCCTGTTGACAGGCTGACATATAGTGGCTACACTGCAATAATGTCCTCATTGTACCAAACATCAAGATCCACTATAGGATCTTTGCTAAAATTATCAAGATTTTGGTTTAAAGCGTTATAGTCTATTTCACTAAATGAATCAAGACGGCACTTGATTTGATAAAGAAAAACCCCTCATCAAAACATAGGAAAAAAACCAAGTTAGATGCATTCGCTTTTTGGCATCTTTTACATGTGTCCTATTTAAATGCATAAAGCACTAATTTATGTTTTTAAAATAAAATTAAATAATTAAAGATTCAATTTTGAATAAATTGATTTAAAGATACATATGTTCATGCCTATGAGGTGGTTGCATCATAATGGATTAACAAAAGCATCACATGAAGGTAAGATAATCATAGTAGGAGAGGAGCATGAGCTCTCTAGGGGATGTAGTCCAAAGGTAAACATGTGCTTTCTCCTTGTTGTATCCACTTAGTATAAGTGATACATAACCCTAATCCTCAATCCACAGTATAAAGTCTACAATATGGTATGGTAACATCGGTGACATTTATTAGTAGAGCTCATAGATAAATTGTGCTCTTGATGATAGATTGTGATGTATTGTGAATTTTGAATAGGAAATTCCATGACAAGCCATAGATCCAAACATTGTAGTGGAGGATATGGAGTACTTTGCCACCTTACAACGTGCAATTTTAGTAGACTATTGTGGCTTTTCCATGATCATATTTGAGATGCAAAGATTTTAAAGTGTCTTGGAAGGAGTTGGGCTACCATTTGGCAAGGGCCACCTAGATTTGGGGAGATCTATTTAGAGATTATGTCATGAAGTGTATACCTTGGCAATAGAATAAGGATAGCACTTATAAGCCATGTGGATTATTGTAGTCATCACCTATCCCTAAAGCCAAATGGACACATATCACCATGGATCTCATTACTCGCTTACCTACAATAAAAAATAGATGGAATAACATTTATATGGTACTAGATAGACTCAGCAAGCCATCTTTTCCACAAAGGCATAGTTTATTGTCTCATAGGTAGCTGGTTAGTTCATGGAGCAAGTATTTAGATTACAAGGATTACCATAGGTGATTGTGAATGATAGGGATAGAAAGTTCATGACTAACTTTTGATAGGTGTAGTATTGAGCTCCATGGGTACTATGTTGGCTCATTCTACAAACTATCACCCAAAGACTTATGGCTAGTTAGAAAGGGTGAATAAGTGGTTAGAGACTTATCTTTGCCATTTCTATCATGACATGCAGCATGCATGGGATTCCTAGTTGCATTTGGCTAAGTTTGCTTATAATAAATCTACCTATGCTAATATTGGGATTTCACCCTTTGAGGCTATGTACAATTAAAAGGTGTCCTTACCCACATTCATTCTCAGTGTGAGAAGATTTACCCTCATGGGAAAGAATAATTGGAAAGAATGCAAATCCTTCTTTAGTAATGCAAGATGAATCTTAGGAAGGTCCAAGACCAAATGAAGATGTATGCTGATGAGAAGAGGTGACCTTTAGAGTTCCAAGAAGGAGTTTTGTTGAAAGTACCAAATTCTCACTACTGTACATTAAAGACTGATTCCAGTAAAAAAATTTCTTACAATTTTTACGGACTCTACAAGTTCTTAAACCATATTAGAGACTTGCCATATAGATTGGAACTATCCTCTTCCACTAAGATTCATAATATGTTTCATGTTAGCCAACTGAAACCATTTTATGGTACTCGAGTGGAAACAATTGATAAATTGTTTCCTATTGATGAAGAAGGTCTTATCTAGTACATCCCTAAGGAGGTCATCTTATCCAGTACATCCCTAAGGAATCATCTTATCTAGTACATCTCTAAGGAGATCATAGGTCAATGTGAGAATAAGCTTTGCTCTCACTCTATCATTGAGTATTAGATCAAATGGAGAGGATTTCCACTCGAGAAAGCTTCATGTAGGTCAAATTCTATATTGGATGGGTTTGCATACTTATAACATGCATTAGTGGCTAAAGCATAGTTATAGATGCACCAATTATGTTGTAGATAGGGCCTAAATAGTAATCTGTCTTAGAACAATTTTAACTCTAAGTTTTAGAAATATGCCATCTACATAATTTCAAATCACTCTTTAATAGCTATGTTTTAACATGTGGCACATTCCATTTGGATATTTCTATCAGAAGTTATGGTAGTTTTTGTTTAGCATGCCTCTTCTTCTAACAAGCTATCTATTTGTTACAAGGACCTTATCTTGAAGTTATAAAGCCTTAAATTTATTTTTGAAGACATCAAGCTTGTATATATGGTAGAGGATTCCCTTTATGTCTTCATTTTAGTCAATAGATCTTATTTTCTTCATTCAATTTCCATCATTTGGAAAGTTGAAATCAAGGTAGTACTCTCTTTTCTCCACCCTTTTCAACCACCATTATAAAAAAAAATTGTGGGTAAAAACCTATGGGAAGAGATGGGGGAAGACTTATATTCTAGTGAGAAATTATTAATAATACCTTGTCACACTAATACATGTATGAAAAGTATGAGACATGCAATCTCACTCACTTTTGGAATAATAGAATTATTGTATTTGATCTCTCCTTGTCATGGCTCCCATGGCTTCTCTCTCTTCTCTTCTATTTGTCTAGTCTTTCTCTCTCTTCTTCCTTCATTCTCTTTCCTCTTTTTTGTCTCTCTCTTTTTCTCTCCTTTCTCTCACCTCTGAGTTCTTTTCTTGACATTTAGCGTCACCTTCTCCACCCATTCAACACTACCATTCTTAAACCCTCCACTTCTACTATAGCATCTAGTCTTCCACCCACTTATTATCCATAATAATAACCTTAATGTCATTTTCACTCTACCTTTCCCCTAATACACTCACTTTATTCCTTGCCACCATCTTTATTATCACCAAGCCCTACCACCACAAAGTGCACGAAGACCAACCAAATTCAAGAAGGAAAGAGCCCTTACTATCACAAGAGATGCAAGAAAAGGAAGAGTGATTGAGAGAGCGGGAGAAGAGCCATGCAAAGATGCTATCACCCACCATCAATATAAGAAGGTAGAATCCTTTTGTGAAATATTGCAGCTCACTTTAGAAGTGTTGATTATCATTATTTGGAGGTATGGATCTATGATACATTGAAAGAAAGAGATTGGTGGTGATATTACGATTGGGAGAAAACGTTGCATTGAAAGAAAGTGAGTTGGAGGGAGGGGGGGTTTGTAATCAATTTTGAGTACTACCACTACAGAATAGAGAACAGACATACTTAGAACTAACACAAGTGGACACCCAAATCATACTTGATATCCAACATCCATGATGTAAAGCTAGGCATAGTCACAACAATGAGATCAAAATACCAAGTATACTCAAAAGATAGCCCATGAAAGGTTTCAACTGGCTGACATGAAACACATTGTGGATCTTGGTGGTGGGGGGAAGTTCTAAGCGGTAGGCCAAGTCACCAACTCTCTTCAAAATCTAGTATGTGCCATAGAAGTGGTGGGCCAGCTTGTTAATGGTGCCCTCTTTGAGAGTTGAGTAGCGGGCCTTAGGCACTTTCAAAAGGACCAATTCCCCTTCTTGGAACTCCAAATGCCTTCATTTCTCATCAACATAGAGCTTCATGTCTGTTTGGGCCTTTTGAAGGTTTACTTTACATTGTTGAAGTAAGGCTTGCATGCAGTCCCAACTCAGCATGACTCTGATGAAGCCACGTATCCCAACTGTGTTGTACATCATGGCAGAAGTACCTTAAATAAGTTTCAAGCTATTTGTTTACTCTTTCAGTCTGGCCACCATCAGTCTAGGGGTGGTATGCATTGGGTGGATGGAGCAAGCTTGGTCCCCATGGACGTGAAAATTGTCTATCGAAAGTTGCTCATAAGCTTTGTATCCCGATCATGGACTATGACTTGTGGTAAGCCATGCAATTTGAAGACTAGGAAAGGGATGCACCACTCAACCTCTCTGCTGGTAGGGCATAGTCCCATTATGGTCCCCTAAAAGAGCATGAATTGGGTTCTAACCTAACAATACCTAAAGGCCGAACGGTGATAAAACCTTGTGAGAAGCCTCCCACTTCTCTGGGACCACCCTGCCATAGGATGGACCCCTTGGGGATTCTGCGCACCTACTTCCCTCAATAGGTGTTCTTTATTTTTCTAATTAGGTCCTACCACATTTATGTGTGACATTTAAAATGATCTTCTTTAATAAAGCCTTTTTAGGAAACAGGGTTTGTTCATGTAATCTTATGGCAATGACACGAAAACAATTCAGACACGTTCCTTGGAAGTAAACGTAATATTAGAATTTCAACTGAGATACAAGTCTTATCCAAAAGGGATGATTCCCACAAACCGTGAGGATGCGTCTTACTCCCTCCAAGTTTTTGCCCTTACACTAGTAATAGGGCCTCAAGAATCTATCTCAAGTCATGTAGATTGTTCGAGTAGGACCTGGAGGTAGGAAGTTTACAGCAAGAGTCCCCTTGGCATCGAAGCATCCTCCTACGTTCAAACTAACCCACGAAGAGACCTCTCATGGAGGATTCGGTCCACGTTCCCATCATGGTTATTTAGAATCCCCTGGCAGCTAGCTAGGGGTGGCTTGGCGCGTCCTCCATGACTTAAACCTGATTCATTATTCCAATTTCTTGTAAGTTTGGGGTCATACAATCCTTTCACAGATGGTGTTCCTAAATTTACAAGCACAAACAATAGTGAAGGCGAGTGCTCGCGGACATCTACTAAGGTGGAGTTCCCATCTTTGAACGCTTAGCGTTCACCCTTCTTGGGTCTTTCTTGACTTGGAGATAATTGCCATGACCTTCTAAGGGATAGAGAATACCCTTGTTCTGACCTCAGTCCTATGTGATAGGAGTGAGCAATTATGCTATTGGATTTGTATCTGTTAATCCTTGGATGGTAGCTGCCCTAATTTGTTGTCCTATCTTGGGGATATAACACTCGAGTTTTCTTGTATCGACATCAAGCTGTATTATGGTTAAAGGTGATATCTCCAAGGGTGTTTTTGATTTATTGCGGCCAGTTGTAGGATAGAGACCAATGAGTGGTTTACTTGTCTCCAAGTCAACCTATGTTTGTAACAATAGCTTGACTTATTTATACTTAAACACTAATTAAGTTGAATTAAACCCTAGCCTTCCGTATCATATAGGGTTTCATTTATCGAACTGCCTCAAACAATAAAGTTTAGCAATTCATACACGCATCTTATATATATATTTTAAGATGGATCCCTAACATGTAGTGCAATTGAAACTGTCCATGATGCCATACAAATCTAGCTGTGAGTCTCTCCTGAGTTGATGATGCAATGCAGAGCTTCTATTCTTGGAAATTTATTTCAATGCATTTATGCAAAAAAAAGAAATTGTGACTTGCATTTTTATTTGTGTGAGGATCATGAAATCATCATGCCTAATGCAAAAGTGAGCTCCTTCTCTTTAAAGGTTTATAGGATACCATCATCTTGCACGGTCTTGCATATTTATATATTAGAATCATAAGATGCACTTACAAAAATTCAAACCTAATACTCGGCTTAGTATTGCAACAGCCCATAGATACTTAGTGATGATCATCATGAACTTGATTCTAGCCTTTACACCTACCTTTCCAGTTATACAATTTACGCGGTGCAAAGTATGATTTCTTTCTAATGATGACTATGCTTTACCGATCCATTCATAGGGCTTGACATCGTAATGGCTCCTAGTTCTAGAGTGTCGAATTAGCATTTTACACTCGATAACCAGTTTTTCAGTTCCTTTTACCACTCAAGCATGCCAATGCTAGTGCATAAATCTAATGCTCTACGAACACAATCAATAAAGTCCTTGATTTAAGTGTGCACCAATGCGTAATATTTTGTGCAAATTGTGTGTTTTATAACATGCCAGAGTGCAATAAAACACAACTCCCAACATGATTTTATAATACAACCTAGTTGGTGATTAGCTATAGTAGATTTTTGCACGAATAATCTTCCCTACCTGATGTAGTCGATCTACATTTTTATAAGATTCCTACCAGAGTAAGATTTATGGAATTCACTTGGTTACCAAGTGTTGATGTTCTTTGACCCGTAGCTCCATCGGTTGATGTGGGATTCATGCTCGATTGGACCTTACTTTGCTTGGGAGAGGTATCGTATAGTTTGGCCTTTCCTTCATGGATACGCACACGGTGTTGCACAGAATAGTACGTGTGTGGGTTCATGAATGTCGCTCGCCATAGGTACGCTACCCGAGATGAAGGGTACTCAACTTAAGGCAAAAACGTGGAGTAGAAGATTCAAATACATTAGTGGGAAAGAAAAAACGGAAGAAGTCATGTATACATTCAAATTTTCTTTTTGTTTGGGAACAAGAAACAATCTTCCAAGGTAAGAAAACCTCTCCATGGTATAAGCATTAAAATGTAGAAGAAGGTGTGGATAAATAATTTCACAATTCTAAGATGAGATGCGATGAGTGTTTTCAAATGGAGTTGGCGTGGTTAGACATGATGAAGAGGTCGTCGCACTTCGGCTTCTCGCCAAACTTCTCCTAGAACTCGTCCATGCTCATGGAGATCTTAAACTAGGCCACCCCAGAAGGCTTCGTCGAATTCTCTAATGTTCATCTTCGTGACCCCTCATCAACGTCATTAGCTAACCTTCTTCGTTGTCTTTAGCATGATCATCCATTGTGCCCATATCATCCTCTTCTACATTCTCCTTTGCACTATAGCAACTTCTGTTATCAGCTTCGTCTTCCCATGTTCATCTTCTACTGATGTCTTCTTCCCGTTTATCACCTTCGGCCATCTCTTTTGCTGTAGGTCTTTGTCATTCCACCCCACCTTCCTCCCTCTATCATCACTTTTATAACCATCCATGGCCTCAAAAGCTTTAGAAAAGCCATCGACGAAAGTGCCATTGATAAAAATGGAACCAAGCTTTTGAAAAAAAAAGCTCTCTTATTAATGTCTCTGGACATCATCAGCACTTACGTTGTTAAGATTTTCCACCTCTTTACGAGTTCCTAGTTGCATCTTTGTATGGTCTCTAATCATGATAAAAGTGTTGTGCCCATGGCTCCACTTAATGAAAAGGATTTTGGGCATCCCATGTTCACATCAATAGTGGCCACATCATGACACACAATTTGAGAGGCAAATAAGCTATTGTTGCATCTGTTGTTCCAATCTGATAGACAATGCAATGTTTTCCACTTGCCAAGTTCTAAAAATAACCTCTTTTGATGTTTTACAAAATCAACAATTCGAAGCACACCATTTTCTTGATGATTACAGTGAACAATTTATGGTCCATGATCTCTTCACCATATGTTGTATGAGCACCAAAATCAGTTGCCAACAATCGAAATGGAACGATTGAGTATCAGTGAATCCATTTGGCTACATAGTGGCACCAGAAGAGCTGACAAGAACTTTGTTTCCTTATTCTTAGTTAAATCCTCCATTTCAAGGAGTAAACCAATTGCCTCAAATACATGACTTCCATCTTCAAAGCTTGTTGTTTGTTTTCTTCTAGAAAGTATTTCCCCATTGGTGAAGCTAGTCAAAGTATCTTACAAGCTCTTTGAGTACCAAGAGTTCAGCCTCTCCAAAGTGCTGACACACAAGCAAAGTTCAAAACCAAGATGGTCTTTTCCTTGGATCCTTGAGCCTTCAAAAGAGTTACTTGTTTTTCCATGCAATGTGCCCTATCGAGAATATGTTTTGAAAAAGAACTTTGTGCCCAATCACTTGTGCAGTTTGCAAATTAGAATCCATGCTATGGAATCAATCGAGTGATGCTCCCACAAAAAAAATTATGAATACATTGAAGAATTTGTGCCTAGCCTAACTACATGTGCTCGTGCATCATGCAAATGCAAACACAAAAGATACACACAATGGAAAATAAACTCATAATGACACTGTCTAAAGAGTTCAAAATCCTAGTGAGAAAATCCACCCTCAGGTTCACTGTGGTAGACGCGCAACATCATGACATCTGCCCCCTCCAAACGTGCATATCCTCTGGCATGTGTCAACTTGTTTACCACTTGCAACATTATTCCCACAAGGATCATATGGGTAATATGAAAAATAGGTAAGTTGGCATGGGTTATCACAACATCCTCCTAGAACATATGGAAGAATCAAAGTAGGTAAGTTTTCATAGCTCATCAGAACATCCAATGGCATAGTCTTCTCTCCTGCAAAAATCTTCTCCATAGCTTTAAGATCTTCTTTGGCTGGTTCATCATCAGACCATCCCATGACTCCAATCTTATTCATATCCATCATTGGCAAATCATCAACACTAACTAAAGGGAATCTGACCTTCTGGTCAACATACTTATATTGTCTCTGTACTCTGGCTTCTTTGCTATAACATGCAAATTCCAGCTCTTGCTACAAATACCCTAAAAAACACAAATTTTGTTGTGTATAAAGAGTACCCAATTCTTTTGACTCACAAAAATCAATCATATCTTTTTCAGACTGCATATTAACAGCCCAACAGTGAGGCTCACAGCTTACTTCAGTTGTAAATCATGTTTCTTGTTGTAAATCGGCACTCTGAAAATCTTTTTGCTGAAATATTTCAGTAAAGAACACTGTTTGCTGAGAATTCTCAGCACCCAAATTTTCTTGTAGCATTCATCAGCAATCTCACAATTCATCGCCTGAGAATTGACCTGTAAGACATATGACAACTCTTGATTTTCAATTTTCAGCAATGCTGAAAGATACTCCATAGTATTCGAGCATAATAGCCCATTATAAAGACCATCAATAACCTCTTCTTCAGAATCAATCTCCTCACTCTTCTTCAAGTATGTAGTTGTCTCAATGTCGAAAATCAGCTTAAATCAAGATTGCTTTTGTGACTTCATATCTTTTGTTTTCGGGGCTTCTTGATCTTCTTGAACTTTCGGCTTTTGAACATTAGCCATACATTGCTCTGGTTTTGAATAAGAAGGCTGGGAAATTGGATCATCATCTCTTTTTTGCTTCTTATCAACAAGCACTTTGACTCCCTGACAATTCACCATCATGGAAGAATTTGCAGGTGTAGATAAAGTTGGGGCTAAAACTAGAGCTCGTTGCTGCCTCAGGGAAGTTACTATATGTATATTCTCTACATCACGTGCATTCAAGGCCTATTTATAAATATCCTTACCTATGATTTTTTTTTGAATAAGACATAACCCTTTTCTATTCAATGTGTAAATAATCGATTTGTACTACACCCTTCTGTATGTTAAAAAATGGTATTTTAAAAATACCTTATTTTGAATCCACGTGATGCACACATATTCATGAGTAACTTACTCGAGGTTGATGCTCTCTTCTAGTCATCTTATTTTGTAGGTCTTTTAAGTTGTTTAAAATTTCCTCCATCATATCTTTGACAATCAAATTTGTAGATGGTCTGACAACTCCTACAGGAATAGATTTAGGCATAGAAGTAGGCATAGACACAGGATAAGAAATAGGAGAAGTACTGGATAGTGCAATAGGAGAAGTCGAGATAGAAGAAGACATCGCTAGAGGTGTTCGCATGCCGTTCTACAAGCGAGCCTTCCATCTCTACCTCTTTGTAAATGAGGAAACCACATCAATAGCACCTTGCCAATGTGTCTTCAATCCCATAGGTTGCGTATGGTCTTCAAGAAGCTCTCCTAACTCATCCTCAAGTGCAAGATCAGCTACTTGCAAGAATAACTCCACTTTCTCCAAGTTTAGGGCTCTTTGCTCAAGTGCATCCAACAGGTTGAAATGCTCTTCAAACTTAGCAATAACTCGAAAGCAACAAGTCCTTTGTTAGGCTGAAAGACCCATTCTCTGAATGTCTTCCACATAGCAATACTATAATCTTCCAGAAAATATTCATCTTTGAGCGTCTTCTTGAAAACATTCTAGTTTGAATCTTGCACAAATAAATCAGTCACTCTGACCCGCAAAAAGCAGGTGTGACAAGATATAGGAAATAGTTATTCAAGTTTGTAGGAACTCCAAAGAAGTGCATCTGGATTTCAAAACCTTTAAGATAGGCTGAAACATTCTCGCAATCAAATAATTTACACTCACTTACCACAGCCTCGATCTCCTTGGTTTCTCCATGTGTATGCTCTTGTTCTTGATGCAGCATTCCTTGTTGATCCAATTATTGATGATGCAACTGCTACTACTGTTGTGCATAGATAACTGCATCTGATAATTCTACATCATAATGGCTGAAGAAAGAGTTTGCAATAAATTCTTCATCTCATTGGTTGAAAAGGAAGAAGCACTCGATGATGAAGTGGGTGGAATATTCAAAGAGTCTCCTATCTCAATGATAAGAAGTGATGCTTTCATGTTGGTTTCACCAGATGTCGCACGGAATAATACATGCGCGGGTTCATGAATGTCGCTTGCCACACAAGGATGCTACTCGAGATGAAGAGTACTCAACTTAAGGCAAATATGTGAAGTAAAAGAATCAAATACATTAGTGGGCAAGGAAAGACAGAAGAAGTCATGGATACATTCAAACTTTCTTTGTATTTGGAAACAAGAAACAATCTTCCAAGGTTAAAAAAACTCTCCATGGTATAAGCATTAGAATGTAGAAGAAGGTGTGGATAAAGAATTTCACAATTCTAAGATGAGATGCAGTGAGTGTTGTGGAATGGAGTTGCCGTGGTTAGACATGATGACGAGGTCATCGCGCTTTGGCTCCTCGCCAAACTTCTCCCAGAACTCGTCCTTGCTCATGGAGATCTCAAGCTAGGCCACCCTAGAAGGCTTCGTCAAATTCTCTAATGTCCGTCTTCGTCACCCCTCGTCAACATCATCAGCTAACCGTCTTCATTGTCTTTAGCATGATTATCCATCGTGCCGATATCGTCGTCTTCTACGTTCTCCTTCGCACTGCAGCAGCTTCTGTTATTGGCTTTTTCTTCCCACGTTCGTCTTCTGTTGATGTCTTCTTCCCGTTATCACCTTCGGCCATCTCTTTTGCTGCAGGTTTTCGTCATCCATCCCCGGCCATCTCTTTTGCTGCAGGTTTTCGTCATCCATGCCCCCCCCCCCCCCCCCCCCCCCCCCAACACACCTTCCTCCCTCTATCATCTCTTTTATAACGATCCACGGCCTCAAAAGCTTAAAAAAGCCATCGACGAAAGCGCAATTGATAAAAATGGAACCAAGCTTTTGAAAAAAGAAGCTCTCTTATTAATGTCTTTGGATTTCATTAGCACTTACGTTGCTGAGCTTTTCCACCTCTTTACAAGTTCCTAGTTGCATCTTTGTATGGTCTCTGATCAGGATAAAAGTGATGCACCCATGCCTCCACTTAATGAAAAGGATTTTGGGCATCCCATGTTCACATCAATAGCGGCCACATCATGACACACAATTTGAGAGGCAAATAAAGCTCTTGTTGCATCTGTTGTTCCAATCTGATAGACAATGCAATGTTTTCCACTAGCGAAGTTCTGAAAGCAACCTCTTTTGATGTTTTACAAAATCAACAATTCGAAGCACACCATTTTCTTGATGATTACATTGAACAATTTATGGTCCATGATCTCTTCACGATATGTTGTATCAGAACCAAAATCAATTGCCAACAATCGAAATGGAAGGATTGAGTATCATTAAATCCACTTGGCTACATAGTGGCACCAGAAGAGCTGACAAGAACTATGTTTCCTTATTCTCAAGTAAATCCTCCATTTCAAGGAGTAAACCAATTGCCTCAAATACATGACTTCCATATTCAAAGCTTGTTGTTTGTTTTCTTCTAGAAAGTACTTCCCCATTGGTGAGTCAAAGTATCTTACAAGCTCTTTGAGTACCAAGAGTTCAGCCTCTCCAAAGAGCTAACACACAAGCAAAGTCCAAAACCTAGATGGTCTTTTCCTTGGATCCTTGAGCCTTCAAAAGAGTTGCCTATTTTTCCATGCAATGTGCCCTATCGAGAATATGTTTTGAAAAAGAACTTTATGCCCAATCACTCATGTAGTTTGCAAATTAGAATCCATGCTATGCAATCAATGGAGAAATGCTCCCACACAAGAAATTATTAATGCATTGAAGAATTTGTGCTTTGTGCTTATCCTAACTACAGATGCTCATGCATCATGCAAATGCAAACACAAAAGATACACACAATGGAAAATAAACTCATAATGACATTGTCTAAAGAGTTCAAAATCCTGGCGAAAAACTCCGCTCTCAGGTTCGCTATGGTAGACACACAGTGTCACGACAACGGGCTAGAAAGGAGTTGACTCCTCCCAAGGGAAAATGGCTGTGGGAAACCTCTCAAAGAGGGGGAGAGGGATGCTTGGAAGATTCTAAGGAGATTCCCCCTTTCTCTCTCTCCCCCTCTCTCTTTCCGTGTTCCTTAGTGCCCTCTTCCTTTCCCTTTCTCTCTCTCTCTCACTCTCTCTCCTTCTCTCACAATCAATCGAACAACAGGGAGGAAGGGACAAAGAGGTGCCCCTCTCTCACCTAGGGGGGGATTTTATAGCATTGTTCGGGGGGGGGGAAATAGCATGGCATGAAGCCCCCCCCCAATCTCTATCTAGTGAACCAGGTGGATCATCACCATGCAACACATGATGGAGGGCGAGAGAAGGGATAGTCGTTGCCTTCCTCTGCAACTTCACTACCACCACGTCAACTCGTCCTCTCTTGGAGTCGTCGGTCACTCGAGCTCCCCCTCCCTACGCCAACTAGAGGCCGCGGTAGGGGGGCATTTTTTGTTTAAAATTTTTCATTAATTTATAAATGGGAGGGTCTTACGGCGACGTGTTAGATCATTCCCCCCCTTAAGGAATCACGATGTCCTCATCTTGAAAGATATTGGGGATGTTGTAGGTTGAGAGTCACTACAAGATATAGACCTTATACCAACGTTTAAAGCGACGAAAATACAAACAACAAAATTTGCCCCCGTCGTCGCAAAAAGCGTCGTTATTGACGACGCCATAGAAACGTCACTATTGGCATCGCTATATGCATCGCATTTGCGACGCATATAGCGACGCAACCAGTGAATTTGTGATGCTCATAGCGAGGCCAATAGCAACGCGAGCAGTAAATTTGAGACGCAAATAGCGACGGTAACATGGAATTTTTTTTTTGTGGCAGGGTAGCAAGCTGCCCTGCCACATATAGCAATGTGTGCTGTATGAGAGCCATACAAAATAGTTTCTGCACTACTGTATACAAAGCGCTTGCAAACAGAAAGAACGTATACTGAAATCATAAAACTGATACATGAAATAAATACATGATCGCATAAAATGCGATTGGTACAATCATGAAAGGATATCACTAATACATAGAAAATGTCTACATAGATCAGGCGACTAAAAACTAAAGGTGTGTGAGCTCCAAGGATCCAAGGGCGAGCTAGAAATCCTCGTCCCCCGAAAGCTCGACCCGCCGCAAAGGAGCATCGAACGGATCCTGCAGAAAAAGAAACAACATATCAATCCACCATACAATAATGCGTTCAAATATCTCATGGTAACTACGGACAGGAAAGATGAGTGACTTACAGGGCCGCCGCATCTATACAATCGGTCAATCAATGCATTGAGACCGTGTCTCTCTGCATATCAAGTCTCAAGGCCTTGCGGATCGCAATTTGTAATGGAGTGCTGCAAAGAAAACAAAATGCTAACTGTTAGAAACATGATTGTCAGTACAAAGAATATTTCAAAAAAACAAATAAGCAAAACAAAAGAGAAACTTACAAAGTCCTCCAAATATGTCCTGTGGCCGCTACTCCCAAGATGATGCACCACTCCGGCCTCGAGTCGTGCCCTCGCCGCCTCCCGCTGCTGACTCCAACGTCCTGGCAAATCTGTAGCCTCCTCCCTCAGTCGGCGCTAGTCGTCTGCATCTAACCACTCGGGCTTTGCAGCCCCACTCTTGATTGCCTTGCGTGCGTCGGATCGTCTATGTGACATGTATGCACGCATGCAATCCATCATCCAGCCCATAGAGAATCTATCTACTGCGGCTGGCATCGGAAACTCCTCATGCAAGGATGCTACTATGTAGTCCTTGCTCCCCTCCGGTATGTTCTTCCAATGATCTAAGACGTGCCGAAAAACTTGTTAGCACAACTCCCTCATGCGAGCCATCAGCCTCCTCCCCTCATCATTCATGATGATGGCTTCTGACCTACTATCAACTAGGTATCCATAATCCCTAGGAGTCTGCCTAAGATAGGTCCTCTCCCATCTCCTTCCACGCTCCTGGGCATATCCAGGAGACCCCTGTACATCCGGTGTACCGACGGGGGTAACCTCTCTCGGAGTGCCACTCAAAGGGGTGCCACCAAAAGGGGTGCCACCTGCTGACGGCTGTGCAAAAGCCGGAGTAACTGGAGTAGACATCCCCATAGGTGTGACAAATCCTAGAGGTGACGCAGCTCCAGCTGAACGACGCAACGGAGACACCACGTCCGTGTCTCCACAGCAGCACCCCCCTGATCCCGATGCAGTCCCTCCCTCTAGCCCAAGTCGTGAGCGTCAAGTTCGTCTGCTCGAAGTTGAAGCATCTGATCGCACTGAAGCAGATCTAGTAGAGTGTCTTGACGAAGAATGAGACAGCTCCTGGTCTGCCATATCTCTGAATCTCGCGAGTTGATCTAGAGACATGCGTGCCATCATGTCCTAAAACTCCTCATCGCTCATCCCTCGACTCATCCTGAAAATGTCACCTGCACAGATAAAAAATGGTGTTAGAATAATCAATTTAAACTATACAAAGCATAGTAATATAAATCATTTTTAAAAAATCCCTCTTAAAATGCATATCTTATGTACCTTTATAGAAGATCTAAACAACGAATTGAATAATACAATTCTCCAAGAATGAAGTATTCTATGGTCCCATGTTAATCTCCTAACACAACTTTGCATACACTGGAAGGTCGATAGACATGTCACCACAAAAGAACGAGTCTGTCTCGTTCTCAAAAAATTCTTGGACTTCTGTATTTCCATCATTGTTAGCCGATGCGGGCTCCAAACTTGCGGTGGCCTCCATCCCTTGTAATATCGACCCCTCTATTTGCATATTTTCTTCATCTATGCCTGGAACATCGCTTTGATCATATACTCTCGCACTTCGAGGAGTTGAAGGTATAACATACCACCATCGAGGTTGTCGGGGGTTTGGATAGAAGATTACCTGTTCACAAACACGTACAAAGCGAGTTCAAACCATTGTGACATAAACCATGTCGTATTACAATTAGCAAGCAAATGACTCTTTGCACCTATTCACAATGGGCCGGCAACACAAAGGTGTTGCGCAAATCCGTCCATTTTTTTTCGGAATCTATTTTGAGAAATCCAGATGGACCTCGTCGAACTGTTGCTCCAACTCCTCCAAGTACCACTTTGAACCACTGCATATCGAATAGTATCATGGAGAAGCTACAGTAATCCACCGTAATAATACTTTGCAAGTTTCCAAAATACTCCATCTCATCCACAACCGTGTTCGGATCTGTTGCTCGTCGCCGGCTCTCTTGCTCAAACCTTGCCATGACACCACAGTCCATTGTGGAGCGCATTTTGTTAATACGCTCCACGCAAAAATGCCATCCGTGCGACCACGCTGCACTATATATTTTGTACTATACATTGAAACACTCAAATTATATGTAGAAAGCAAATTTAGATATGACACATTCTAAACCCCTCATCACCTTTGGACTACATCCCCTCGAGAACTCCCACTCCTCCATTGAGACCTCTGTCCCTTCGCTGGATGCTGCGGTCAAGGCTCCATGCAACCATCGTGTTGACATAAACCGCGGCATCTCCTCCATGCCTTCGGCATATCGAATCAGTCGGTGATGCATACTTCGTCGGAATTCAGCACGCGCTTTCTCTCCATCTTGCCTTGCAATCTGGTACTTGGCGAGCCACATCTCCATGGAGGCATGGTGCAACATACAAAAGCGATTCACCTTCTCTTCCATTGAGGCATCCATTCTTTTTTCTATGCCATTTCCAACCACCACATCTCCAGTCAGTCTATCATCATCCTTCAGCGTCCATAGCATTTCATTGTCTGGTTCCACCGTTGGTAGCCATTGTGAGATATGCACTAACACCTCTAACACCAACCAACCTTCCGCCATGCTACCTTCTGGACGAGCTCGTTGTCGCACAAAGCCTTTTAGGGTTTTCATGAAGCGCTCCAGGAAAAACATCCATCGCGTATGGACAGGTCCAGCAATCTCCACTTCGTTCACAAGATGCACAAGAAGGTGAACTTGTATTGTGAGCATGCTAGTGGGCAGGTATTTCTCAAAGAGACAGACCGTCTCCACTGCTTCCCGCCTTGCGGATTCAATAGAGGATGTCTTAATCTCTTTCTGTGAGATCCATTACACCAAAGTCGACAACTTGTAAATGGCCCCGCGAATTTCTGGAGTAAGGCATCCTGCGATCGCGATCGGTAGGACAAACTGCCACAAATGAGAAAGCATTATGAATAATGGCCACTTTTCAAATTACAAAATTCCCACACTAATTACAATCCATTCTGTTCACAAACCTGACATATCTTATGCCAGTCATGGGATTTTAGCCCCGACAATTGGTCATCTTTAGAAAATGCGGACATGAGAGAATGCATCATACCCGTCGGAGTGCGGATAGACTTGATTACTTGCTTCACAATGCACTTTTCTTTGGTAGACAAAACCTAGGGAGCGCGAGGAAGCTGCACTCCCCCTTCAGCACTCGACTGCGGCCAAAGCGCCTCCATCTTACCTCCCTCCTTCAAATCCATTCGTGACCCTATAGTGTCTCTCTTTCCTATGATGTGGTCCCCTAGCAAGCTGCCCACATTCTTGAAAATATGCATGGGATACAACAAGTGGTTGACCTGTAAGTGGGTCCAATATGGCAACTCGTACAAAACTGAGGACCGTCGCATTCCATTTGGATGTGATTCCGGGTTTACCATTTTCAGCTCATACCAGCTTGTAGCGTTCATACGTGCTAGAGGTCATCCAAGAAAACCTTCCCTGAGTTCATGATCCTCCGGCAAGAAAGTGGCGTGTACTTGATATACCATCTTCTTCATGGTTCGTGACCTTCGGGAGTCTAACTATGGCCCACACAATGGACATGCATGATAACCTGAGGTAACCAGACCTGTAAGGCGAGCCACGACCTAGTGAATACTTGATTGAATGAAATAAAACATAGATATTACTAGCGAGAACGGAGGTTTGCTCACCTGAGCACTCTCCCAATCCCGGAAAGTCATGCATCATCCACATGAGAATGGATCGAATGTTGGCTGACCACCGACCATCGCGCCTGCTCATATCTTGCACAGTGACCCCCTCCTCCCACAAAATCTTAAGCTCATCGACTAATGGACGAATATACACGTCCATATTTTTTACTTTGTAGCGGCCCGGGACGAGCAAGCTAAGGATGAGATGTCCTTTCTTCGTAGAAAGCCATGGAGGGATGTTGTAGTTGACAAGCACTATAGGCCACACACTGTAAGAAGTCGAGCGCAGACTGAATGGGTTCACACCATCCATGGCGAGACCGAGCCGAAGATTCCTTGGCTCTCGTGCAAAGCCTGGGAAGGTAGAGTCAATGTGGCTCCATGCGCGCGAATCCACTGATATTCGTTGAACTCCATCTGTGGACCTATTCTGCACATGCCACGTTGTCAAGCTTGCCATGCCGGATGTGCGAAACATGTGGTTTATGCGGGGGATGAGCGGAAAGTGTCTGAGAACTTTTTGAGGGATGGTTTGCCCTTGCAAGTCTTGTCGATACCTGTGAGCACCACACTTTGGACATGTCTCCATAGTCTCGTATTCATCTCGAAACAGTATTCAGCCGTTGATACATGCATGGATGTTATTGTAGTCCATGCCAAGCTTCCGTAAAATATGTCGTGCATCATCACGAGACTCAGGCATGGTATTTGCAGGTGGTAATATATGATATTTCAATAACCTGAAAAAAATCATAAAACACCTTGAAAAAGCACAAATGTTTGCAATAATACTGTTTTTTAAAAAAATTCAATGAAGCCTATGTGCAAGGTACCTGAATAACTCAGTCACACTCGTATCGCTCTAACCGTATTTTGCTTGCACACTTAAGAGTGCAATAAATTTCTTTAACCGAGATACTCGGCACCCATCATATAATGGTATGGATGCTTCCTCTCTAAGTGGGTTAGATGTCTCAACATCCATGGGAATCAATGCATCAATCATTGCCTCCATCTCAGGCTCCAAGATTGTAGGTAGGTCGGGAAGGTTGTCTGTCTCCTCTGGCATTGACGGTATAGATGGCCCTTGCGAGTGGTGGATTGGCTCCTGCAATCCATCCATCGCACGTCCACGAACTCTTCTAATTGGCCGCAAAGGGTGTACTCCCCCTTGGGTCGAGACATCACCCCCCTGGATAGAAAATTTGCCAACAAGGCCCAATCTTATTGTGTATGGTTTTCAATTAGCTTGCGAGTACAATGCATGATTAATATTAACTTCAAATTACCGTTTACTGAAAATCCGCAATCGCCTGATCAATGATCTTAGATTGAAACTCGCCAAATCTCGTATGTGTTCTATAGACAATCGACGTTTTCGTCTAATTGCCAACTTGCATTGAGAGCTAGGACATGGGACACGCTGATTAAGATACATCTCGCGGTCTTGAACAATAAGACCTTCTTCGTTTTCCATCTTATCTACATTATAGCAAACGAGGCATAAATGGATAGCTTTATGGAGATGTACTCAAGTTGCAAGTTGACCATAAATCTTGCATTGTACATAGTAGTTGAGAGATTTTTCGATGTTATATCTCGGCCTTGTATCATGCTCAAGGATTTGTTTGACTCGGTAGATAATTATTCATTATTGTAAAAAACTGCACTAGAGGGCTTTTAGTATAAGTAATCCATTTTGAGCATCATTGAGGATCTCTTAGTCTAATAATAAATTAGTCTCAACAAAAAGCATCTTAGAAATGTGGTTTTTTTGTCCTAGGATCGGGTATTAAAATTAATGCCATCTATGAAATTTATCAACTATAGTAATAAAATTTATTTCAATCAATTCTACTCATAGTCATAAGACCTGAGAGAAAATATCCTATACTCAATTTAAGGGATTCTTCTTCTATAATAATACTTTTGGGTTCATTTTGATGAAGTACCATAATGACCATTAGCTAGGGTATCATTTTCTTTTAGTTCTTCAGTTGACTAGTTGGCTTGATTTCTAATTTGTTATGCCTATAAAGTTAATAAAAAAACAATGAATTATGCATATCACAATTAGATTCCCTACTTGGACATTATGAAGGACATGACCAATTTTAAGCCATCTTAAAGAGTCACCAATGTACATGGCCCATGGCAAAGCACATTGCATACCATTATCGATAAGTCTATTATCTTAAATTTCCATCCCCTCCCTCTCCCTCTCTTTCTCTCCCTCTCTCTCCCTCTCCCTCTCTTTCTCTCTTTCTCTCTCATTTCCTCTCCTAAATAAGCAAAAAAGAAAGTGATTCAAACATTAAACAAGCAAGAGGGAGAGTGAGAGAGAGAATGCACTCTCCCTCCCTCTCCCTCTCCCTCACCCTCTCCCTCTCCCTCTCCCTCTCTTTCTCTCCCTCTCTATCTCTCTTTCTCTCTCATTTCCTAAACAAGCAAAAAATAAAGTGATTTAAACATTAAACAAGCAAAAGGGAGAGGGAGAGAGACAATGCACTCTCCCTCTCTTTCTCTTTCTCTCCCTCTCTCATTTCCTTCCCCTCCCTCTCCCTCTCCATCTCTTTCTCTCCCTCTCTTTCTATCTCATTTCCTCTCCTAAACAAGCAAAAAAAAGTGATTTAAACATTAAACAAGCAAAAGGGAGAGGGAGAGAGAGAATGCACTCTCCCTCCCTCTCTCTCTCTTTCTCTTTCTCTCCCTCTCTCATTTCCTCCCTCTCCCTCTCCCTCTCTTTCTCTTTCTCTTTCTCTTTCTCCCTCTCCCTCTCTTTCTCTCTTACTCTCTCGTTTCCTCTCCTAAACAAGCAAAAAAGAAAGTGATTTAAACATTAAACAAGCAAAAGGGAGAGGGAGAGAGAGAATGCACTCTCCCTCTCCCTCCCTCTCCCTCTCTTTGTCTTTCTCTTTCTCTCCCTCTCTCTCTCTCTCCCTCTCTTTCTCTTTCATTTCCTCTCCTAAACAAGCAAAAGAGAGTGATTTAAACCTTAAACAAGCAAAAGAAAGAGAGAGGGAGACTCACCGATGAGATATGGCGAGCGTGGGGCGGCTCCTCTTTGCAATGAAGGCTCCTCGTCTCCTTCGCGAACAACGGCGGCGGCAAGTCTTCTTCCTCTCCTTCTCTCACGACAGTCGCTCTCTTCCTCGCTCTCGCTCTCAAAACTCACAATGGAGCAAACACAAAATGAAAACCGCGCTCGGTTTCGACTGCATTTTTCCCTGCGACGCGTCGCTATTCGCGTCGCAAAATGCAACGCGAATAGCGATGCTATTAGCAACGCAAATAGCGACGCCAATAGCGACGCCGCTATTCGCCGTCACTAATCGGCGTCGCTACTAGCTTAAATCCTTGTAGTGAGTATTCTCGTCAATCCATGTCGCATCTTCTTTTGGATAGTCCTTCCACTGGATGAGGTACTCTTTGAGTGTTCTACTCCTCAATCTCTTTTCCCAAATGTCTAAGATTATATCTGGCCATAGCTCAATGACTCCTTGGCTTGGCATTACAACTTGTTGATCATTGAGTACATGGCTAGGATTAGATACATATTTCTTTAGTAGGCTAACATGAAATACATTGTGAACCTTCATGTTCTCGGGGAGTTGGAGTTTGTAGGCATTGGGTCCTAGGCACTTGAGGATCCTGTAGGGTCCACAATACCTTGGACTGAGTTTCTTAAATTCTCCCAATGATTAGGAACTTTTCTTGGGTCGTACATGAATAAAAACCATATCTCCTTCTTTGAAGAGTTGCTCTTGTCTATTTAGATCAGTATAGGTTTTTTGCATATCCTTGGTGGCTCTAATGTCTTATTTGATGGCTTTAACCTGCTCATTCATTTCCTCAAGCATTTTCTTGGAAGCTTCTACCCTTAAGGTAGGATTTGAAAAATTTGATGGAGTACGACAATCATGCCCATATAATGCTTGAAAAGGTGTCCTTTGAATGCTTTGTTGATAGGAAGCATTATAGGCAAACTCTACCAATGGTAGATATTGGATCCATTTCCTGGGTTTGTGACAACAATATGCTCTAACAATATCTTCAATGACTTGGTTGACCCTCTCCATTTGGCCATTAGTTTGAGGGTGATAGGTTGTACTAAAACAGAGTTGAGTCCCAATGGCCTCGAATATCCCTCTCCAGAAGTGAGATGTGAAGAGGGAGTCGTGGTCACTAACGATCCTTCTAGGCAACCCATGGAGTCTGAATATCTCCTTGATGAATAATCTGGCAATATCTAAAGCTTTATAGTTTGTCTTAACTAGAATGAGGTATGTAACCTTGGTAAGCATGTCTACTATAACCATAATTGAGTTGTAGCCTCCTTGCACTGAAGGTAACCCAACAACAAAGTCTATTCTGATAAATTTCCACATCATTTGGGGAATGTCAAGAGGTTGCAGCTTCCCAAGCATCTTGACATATTCTTCCTTAATACATTAGGGTTGCTAGGCATTGACACCATAGTTGCCAATGATTCCGCCATTGAGGGTTTCTCCATGATAAGAGAGTTGAGGAACACCTTGCAACTTAAGGCATTAGTGACCACATTCTCTTTACTGAGTCGATACTTGATCTCAAAGTCATATTCTTGCAGAGCCTCAATCCAATGGGGTTGCCTCAAATTGAGATTAGTATGGGTGAAGATCCATTTAAGGCTCTTATGGTCCGTGAACAAAGAGAACTTGTTGCCAAGCAAATAGTGTCCCCAAATCTTGAGAGCATGAATAATTGCTAATAGCTCCAGGTCATGGGTAGCATAATTCCTTTCATGGGTTTTTAGCTTTCTCGAGGAGTAGGCTATAGGATGACCTTCTTGCATTAGTACACAGCCTAGTGTAAGTGAGCTAGCATCCATGACAATTTCGAATTCCTTGCCCAAGTCAGGGAGTTTTAGAATTGGTCCTGTCACCAAGTTATGCTTGAGTTGATCAAAACTTATTTCTTTGGTGGACGTCCACACTATGGCAACCTACTTTTTTAGCAAATTTATGAGGGGTGTTGCGATTAAGGCATAGTCCTCAATGAAGATCCTATACCATCTTGTTAATCCAAGAAAGCTACGCACTTCTTTAATAGTAGTTTGTGGAGGCCACTCTTGGATATCCTTAACCTTTGTAGGATCTACAGAGATTCCTTCATTTGATACAATTATTCCAGGATATTTGATCTACCTCTTCAGGAAGGCACACTTTTTCTTCTTGGCATAGAGCTTATGATACCTCATGGGATGATGCGCACTTGGGATTAATGATCCTCCTCTTCCTTGGAATAAACCAATGTATCATCAAAGAAAACAAGCACAAAATCATTGAGATATGGTCTAAAATCTCCTTCATCATCTTCAGGTATTCTGAGTCATGGCTAGCTTCCTCCTTAGCTAATTCAAGGATAGGGTTGCTAGGCATTGACACCATAGTTGCCAATGATTTCGCCATTGAGGGTTCCTCCATGATAAGAGACTTGAGAAACACCTTGCGACTTAAGGCATCAGCGACCACATTCTCTTTACCAGGTCGATACTTGATCTCAAAGTCAAATTCTTGCAAAACCTCAATCCAATGACATTGCCTCATATTGAGATCAGTCTGGGTGAAGATCCATTTAAAGCTCTTATGGTCCGTGACCAAAGAGAACTTGTTGCCAAGCAAATAGTGTCGTCAAATCTTGAGAGCATGAATAATTGCTAATAGCTCCACGTCATGGGTAGCATAATTCTTTTCATGGGTTTTTAGCTTTCTTGAGGAGTAGGCTATAGGATGGCCTTCTTGCATTAGTACACAACCTACTGTAAGTGAGCTAGCATCTGTGACAACTTTGAATTCCTTGCCCAAGTCAGGGAGTTTCAAAATTGGTGTTGTCACCAAGCTATGCTTGAGTTGATCAAAACTTATTTGTTTGGTGGGCGTCCACACTATGGCAACCTACTTTTTTAGCAAATTTATGAGGGGTGCTACGATTAAGGCATAGTCCTAAGAGCTTATATTTGGTAGCCACCTAGATACATATCCTAAGTAGTGTCATATGAATCCCATGGAACATGTAGACTTAGTTGGTTAGATAGCCTCTAAGTCTACATCACAAGTGAAGCATCTATCCTTGGCCCATAAAGATAGACTTGAAGGCTCTTAAAGGCATTGATAAATCAAAATGTCATTACAAAAAAAATCAAATTATACCATAAAAATGAGAAAATCATGCACATAAAAATTCCATCAATGATGAAAAAGAGGAAGTAAATAATAATATTTAGATTTTTATTTCTTTCAAATCATACTAGGCTCGATGTATGTTGCATAATAATTTGATCTAGTTTACAATGGTGGGGGAGAGGATTGCCTCCAAAATTACCAGCTTGCTTGTTAGAGATAAATGAAGATATTTTGCTACAAATCTTTCTCTAGAATTGAATCAAGCCTTTATTTAATTTTGATCCTCAAACTAGTCCATCATCCTAAAGGATGAATGATGTAGCAAGGGAGGGCTACTAGGAAGCAGTTGGACAAGATCAATGGTGTCTTTGCCATGCTAAGAATGGAGTTACATCCAACCTTGTTCCTCCCCATGAGTGAGTTATGATGCCAATGGTGGCATGTGATAGTGCATAGTGCTCTCCAACCAATCTCAGGAACACATCAACAAGACCATCCTTACTACTCATGATATATGTCCTCGGTTAGCTTTTCCTCATACAAACTCCACCTTAGTTGTTGTCATATTCCACTCTTTGGAGAAATCCTCATTCTCAGATCCTTGGTGATTGGCGTTGACAAGCAAGCTCATTAGGGACGAGGAAAGGGTCAAAATGCAATTTTATAATGGTTAGAACTTGGGTGTGTGAAAGGGTGACGTGTAATTGGATACACGTTTCGTGCGTGCGAGATTAGACTATGTAGTATGGAGGCGTCGTCCTGGACAAGGTTCTTGTGGTGGGGCCCCGGGGGAAAGGAAGGCACATGGGGAAATATAGGAAACGCCTTGAGGCTGAGATGCAATAATCAATTTGCTATGCTAAATTCTATTGCTCAATAGACCAATCGACCAATCCAGACACTCGCTCTCTCTCCCACTCAAGCGTCAGCGGTGGCGTCAAGACACACACACACACACACACACACACTCTCTCTCTCTCTCTCACACACACACACACACACAGAGAATTCGTTACGTGATTCGGGATATCCTCTTCACGGGAAAACTATTTACATCGTGCCCCAACAAGTCTCTTATCGTGAGCCTTTTTTGAAGGTCTTTCAAACATTCTTTTGTTTGCAATTTGGCTGGTTCCATTAGAGGTTTTTTTTGACCCTCCTCTTTTGTGTGTCTGGATTTTCCTTGTTTTTTGGGGGGTTGTTGCTGGGTTTTTCCTTGTTTTTGTGGTATTTTGCTAGGAACTTTCACAACATGACCGACCTTTTCCTAGGGCAGGTGTCATTCGTGACATATATGGATGATACCGATTATCATCATCACGATAAATTATAATACATGTGCTATGATATGTCATGCTAATTCACCATAACATATTGTGGACACACAAGATAAAGGTTCATGAAATATTTTTTATTCCAACCATATTTGACTCCTCATCCTCTACAATAAGGACTTTGAAGATTTGTGTCAAATTTTCTTTTCATATTTTGCAAAAATTTGACTAAAAGGTTGTACTTTGGAGGAAGTTCCCACCCCCACAAACCATTTAGAGATGGCATTTCTAGAATATCAACCATCACTAGAAGGAAGCAAACCCATATTTTCCAAGTGGTTAATGGTGGAATTATTGAAAATTGAATAACGGCCAATTTTTGCTCCCCAATGATTTATTATTTTTTCAATTGGCACAAATCCAGGCCTCTTCTCACATATGGATAGAAAAACTCATTTAATAAAAAAACATAAAACACACAAATCTTTAAAATTGAATAGGTGAAAATTTACTTATATTGGATGGGCGTAGGAAGTAGCCTATCATTGAAAACATTTTTGTTACATTGGAAATTTAAAAAAAAACCCGCATATTATCAAGTGATCTCTAGCTAATCTTTATAGCATACTTTTCAATGCATCATTTCATTGTTATAAGACTTCTTACGTGAAAGTATAATGAAAATATGTGTCCATTCATGCATTCAATCATCAATATGGCAACAAGGGAGGTTCATGTCTAACATCAAAAGTTTAGTTGACATCATGCAAGTATTCACATCCCCTCACACACACACACACACACATTGAATATAGTATATGATCATGAAAAGGGAAAATATAAGTCTTTGAAAATTTGTATGTGGGTTTCTCTTTCTCCTTTCTCTCTAACTCTAAAGAGAGATGAATTCATTTTCTAATGGTTGAACATGTACACACAATATGCACATACTCTAAAAACATCCACAAATGCACATACACTATAGAAAGAGAGTTGAATTTCCTTTTCTACTGAACAATATGGCATATGACAATAATTTTAATGGTTGACATGTTCATGCAATGTATACATGCTCTAAAACCATACACAAATGCACATAGGCTATAGAAACACATATATGTATGTGTACACATGTGGAAACACATATAGATATGTGGGTATATATGGAGATATGTAGATACACACATAAATATATATGAATGAGAGAAAAACTAGAGAGAGAGAGAGAGAGAGAGAGAGAGAGAGAGTGTGTGTGTGTGGATACATACTTATAAAAACTAGCACACACATTCACACACACACACACACACACACACACACAATATTTGAGAAACTTGGAGAAATAGTCATAAGATTTCATTGGGATATAGTTTAGACTTGATCCTATTATTGTTAGTCTTTACTATATTATATTGGTTGTAGGTTTAGAAGGTCTTGAAGGTCCAAATGGCCTCCCAAACCTGCAACCTTCTTATACCAAATCTCTAAAATTTGAATTTTGAAACTCCTGTTTTTCCCTCCTCTTTTCCTCTCTCGGACAAGTTAATTACTCTCCTCTCTCCCTCTCTCTCTCAAAATAGAGATGTTTAGGGGTGCACGTGCTCTCTCTCTCTCTCTCTCTCAATCAATCAATCAATCAATCAATCAATACGTTGATAGACATTGATCTAAGAGGACAATCACTCCTCACACATGCACACACACACAAAATTTGTTCTTGAGTGGTGGTGAGAGACCGAGAGGTTAGTGGGAGCTCAAATGGCAGTGGCAGCAATGGGGGAGTGCACACCAAAGCTCTCTCTCTCTCTCCTTTCTTCTATGCAATGAGGCAAGGTCAAATGGTGATGAGAGTTGGGGATGTTGGCAAGACACAAGAATAATTTGCCAATATATGGTAGTGGTGGAGAGAGAGACAGAGAGAGAGATTGCCCTTCACAAAAAAATGTTTGTGTGTGTGAAGAGAGAGAGAGAGAGAGAGAGAGAGAGAGAGAGAGAGAGAGAGAGAGAGAGAGAGAGAGAGAGAGAGAGAGTGTGTGTGTGTGTGTGTGTTCATATGGAAAGAAAATTAGAGAGAGAGGGGGGGAGAGAGAGAGAGAGGGGGAGGGGAAGAAGAAGATGAATTTAAAGAGAGACAGGGAGAGCAATTGGGGAGAGAGAGAGGGGGAACAGAACAAAGGGAAAAGAAAAGTGAAAGAGATGTCAGAGAGATAAAACAATAAGAGAGAAAAAAGTAAAAGGGAGAGAGAGAGAGAGAGAGAGAGAGAGAGAGAGAGAGAGAGAGGGAGAGAGAACAAAAATGAGAAGAGGCGATAGGGGAAAAAGTGAGGGCAACTTTGCTTCATGGCAGCAGCATAGCATTTTGTGTGTGCAAAATGTGCAAGGAATGGTAACATACATTAGGGCCACATCCCCACATATTACATTTTTGTACATTCAACATTGCATTAGTCTAAGTTACCAAAGTTTTCAAAGTTTATAGCATGTTTCTATATCAGCTTCCCATGAACCCTCTTGCCACATGAAATGTGCTTTCAAACCCTAGTGCAAAGCATCGGGAAAAGTAAAGTATTGAAAGAATCTAGGTGTAGAGTGCCTAGTTAATATTACAAAACACTTCTATATATATATATTTGTATACATATAAATTCATATTTTTATCATCATAGGATCTACAAAGTCAAACATGTGACATTTATCACAATACCTACAATAATGTTAAACTAATAATCATGAATATACACAAATAGGTTTGGAATGATATAATCAAGATGATACATGAGTTAAGAAGTGCTACCTAATACATCACCAAGAAGCTAGTCTTAGCTTTTAATAAGAAAGATTTTATAATGGATAATGCAAAAAGTATACGTAACATGTAGCATCAAAAGTAATATCTAATGTTTCGCTTTTGACAAGATCAATTGCATTAATATGAATACAGGATCTAAAATTAGAACTATTACACAATGGCACTAAAAAATATAGGATATAATATGGAGACACGTAAGCAAATACATTGATTACTATATTGGATTAATAAAATGATTAGTGAAAAATTTATTTTACACAAAAAAATCGTAATAACTTCATTTACTACCTTCTAAGTTCATTTTGCTCATGAATAGGTCCACTTGAGGAATGTATCACTTTCATCATAACATTTCTTTACTTCTATCATAGAAATTTACATTGCAATATATGGGGTCTACATCAATATTTCTAGCAGCATTTTCAATCCATAAATATATTTTCCCTTACCATCACCAAAAATGCTGTCAAAATCCTCACTATAGAATCGTTGCTATGAGCATCACTATTTGCGTCACCATATAGCAATACAAATAGCGATGCTAATAGCAATAGTTGCAGTAAATATAGTAACACACTAGTTTTTTTAAAAAGTTTTTTTGGTAGTAGGTCTGCTACTAGCAGCGTGCCACCCCACCCTTTTAGCCCATTGGACCATGATACACATAGAGCTTGTCGATGAGTACATTCAAACAATGTCTTTCTACATATCTAGTTTCAAGGCTGGTAGCATTGTGCTTTGTGAAGGAATACTATAGTATAGAAGATAAATTAGTATTGTTAGAATCACTTTAGTACTGTGAGTAACACATAAAATGAGAAAGGCTTCATAACAAATATAAAACTTACAAAATCCTCTAGGTAGGTCTTATGGGGCTACCACTAGTAAGATGATATATGATTCCTAGCCATGCCCTCATCACCTCCCCTTGCTACTGCCACCATCACTATGGAGAGGAAGTGACACGACTAGATTACGAGTATGCTACTGAGTACTAGGAGATTGTTGTACATCAAGTATACTTATAGAAGTGGCACTTGCAGGAGTACCACCAATGAATAATTGAGCAAATCTAGGTGTCATAGGAGTGGAAGTGCCTATAAGTGTGGGCAATATAGGAAGGATCACCCACTTGATCAATGAGAGGGAAATCTGATATCTTCTCTTTATAGCACAACCACAAGAGCCACTGTCCCCAATTGCTTGATGAGGGTACAGAGTACCAACTGGCAGCGAGGTCATAGCATTTGCATCTTCACACCAAACTACTGGGGCATTTTACCTATCCCACCAAACTACAAGTCTCCACCCTTGTACTCCTAGAACGGTGGGATAGGAGATCACTATATGTCAGGTATATTTATATAAGTGGCACTTGCAAGAGTGCCACCAATGAATAACTGAAAAAAGCTAGGTGTCACAGGAGTGGAGGTGCCTATAGGTGTGGCCAATATGGGCAAGGACCGTCCCCTTGATGAATGAGATGGAGACCCTATATCTTCTCTTTATAGTAGAACCATAGGAGCCACCTTCCCTTGCATCTCAATGAGGGTGAGGAGTGCCAATTGGCCACGGGATCATAGCATCTGCATCTTCATAGCATCCTAGGAAACTAGTCTTAGTATGATGAGGAGACATAACTTCTGGATCTCTAGAACATCCACTAAAAGCCACCACCTCCACCAGTTGAGCAAGGCATCCTTAAGACTCACTCTGTGGCTAACCTAGAGCATTAAGTATACCTACTAGCACTTGATGTGTCAAAGTAATACCCATGAAAAATGTAAGGATGTCAACTATGATAACTCAACATTTGCTATGTCTCTAAAACACACCATTTGATTTGGAGATATATGTGTAAAAATCTACTCCATCTCCTCATCTATATACTATTGGTCCATAATGCTCTCCAGGCTAAGTGTGGTGACTTGCACAACCAGAAAGAGATGTTAGTTAATTCAATGTAAAGGTGAAAGTGAAGTACAATAATAATATATATGTGGAGGAGTTGCATAAAGGTTAGAAAACATATAATAAAGTACCAACATAAGTGAGGGGTCAATGAATATAAGGGGAAGCTATCATAAACATGATTGGTTCTATATCTCCATGACTTTATCTTGGCATAGGTCATCATACATTGGAAGGCCTATGTAAAGATCTCCACAAAAAGAGTAGTCTAATTCACTCTCAAAGAATTCAAATGAGCTTGTCTCCTCCATCTAGTGCAAGTCCTCCACATTCTCCACTTCCTCCAAGTATTTCTCCCCCTATTTGTATAATCTCCTACTCCATGCTAGGGGCATTGGTTTTAGTATACACTCGAGCTGTCTATGGTATTAGAGGGACAATGCACAACCAATAAGGTTTTTGTGGGTTAGGGAAGAATATCACTTGTATTGAACAATATAGAACTAATTACGACTAAAGGTTTGCATGGCCTTCAATTTTCACTGTTCTTGTAACCTTCACTTCATCCACAGAATGTACTAGGTGGTGGGTGTGTACCATGAGTGCTTCTAAAAGATAAAGTATATCCATTGTTCCTTGCCTTGGTGATTGAATTGAGGATGTCCTTATCTTTCTCTATCTCTTCCTCTCCCCTTCTCCAGTTCTCTCTCTCTCTCTCTCTCTCTCTCTCTCTCTCTCTCTCTCTCTCTCTCTCTCTCTCTCTCTCTCTCTCTCTCTCTCTCTCTCTCTCTCTCTCTCTCTCTCTCTCTCTCTCTCTCTCTCTTTATCTCTTGGTTCCCCTCTCTTCTTAACTCCTGTACTCTCACACACACACACACACTCTATTTTTCTCACTCATTATTTCTCTCTCCTTCACACACACACAAACACACTCACTCTCTCTCCACTTCTCTCTCCCCCCATTACTCTCTCTCTATCTCTCTTTCTCCATTTTTCTCTCTCACACACATACACACATGTATACACACATGGTTTTAAATACCCTCTCATTCTCCACATAACATTTTCTGTCTTTTATACAAAAAATAAACCTTTAGATGTATTTTTAAAAATAACTACTTCAATCAAGTACTTACTTTTCTATTCAATCCTCTCTCTCTCTCTCTCTCTCTCTCTCTATTTTTTTAAAAAAATTCTCCCTTTTCATCTCCATCTCCATTTCCTTTCTCAATCACCTATCCCTCTCTCTCTAACCCCCATTTTCCTTGTCCTCTCCATCTTCCCTCCCCCTCTCTTTCCTTCTCTCTCTCTCCCTCTCTCTATTTTCTAAAATTCTTAATTTTCTCTCTCCCTCTTCCTTTCCTTTGATATTATCTTTTCCTATCTCTATTCTCCCTTCACTCACTCTCGTATCTCTATATCCCTCCCTCTCCTTTCATTTCCCCTCTCCTCTTTATTTTCCAAAAAAATAAAATTTTCTCTCCCTCTACTCCTCTCTCTCTTTCTCTCTCTCTCCCTCTTTCCCAATGATCTCCATATCTCTCTCCCTCTCCCTCTCCCTCTTTCCCTATCTCCATAATCCTCTCTCTCTCTCTCTCTCTCTCTCTCTCTCTCTCTCTCTCTCTCTCTCTCTCTCTCTCTCTCTCTCTCTCTCTCTCTCTCTCTCTCTCTCTCTCTCTCTCATGATTAAGCAAAGTCCATATTCTTATTAGTTACCTTACCTGAGAGTTGGGATACTTTCAAGACAACCATTAGTAACTTTGTACCTACAAGTAGTCTTATGAGTTCTAATATTGAAAGAAGTTTGCTCTTACTCGAAGGTGAACATAAATAAAAATGTAGGGTGAAAGAGCTCTAGTGCACTTACGGTTAGAGGAAGGTCAAATGCCAAGGGAAACTCTACTAAGAGACATATGATAAATAGTAGGAGTACGAGATTAGAATGTCTTAATTTGGTTCATAGTGATTTGTGCAGATGAATGCCCATGGTTTCATTGGATGAAGCATTATAGTTTGTCTTTTATAGATTATATGAAATGGAAGATTTGGGCTTATCCTCTTCACAATAAGAAGAATGATACATTGGATGCATTTCAAAAGTTCTTAGCATTTTTTGAGAACTAGTCTAATAAGAAGCTTAAGTAGTTGAGGACTAATAATGGTAAAGATTACGCCTCGCATGCCTTTACAAACTTTCGTACAAGCCATGGTATCAAAAGAGAGTTGGAAGCTCTTGAGAACCCTCTTCAAAATGGTGTGGCTGAGAAGATGAACATGACTATTCAAAAAAGGGTCTATAATATGCTCTCTAATGCTGGTTTGAATAATCGATTTTGGGATGAAGCTGTAAAGATAATAGTACATTTGATCAATAGGTCTTCTAGCAAGCCATTAGATGGCAAGATACCATAGGAGTTATGGTTTGACAAGAGATCTAGCTATGATCGTTTGTATATTTTTGGTTGCTATGAGGCATTATGCATATACCTAAGGAGGAGAGCAAAATTAACTATCACGAATCACATGGTGGGGTGACTTGCTTGAGCTATTGTCCCAAACACACATGCGACACACAAGAGGAAGCTCACTCAAGAACACATGAAGAGAGATGGAGGCCAAAAAAATTCTTCTTGGTTTCTTCTTCTTTCACGTATAATAAAATGTACACAAAGTATAGATAAGATACAACATAAAGAAAAGTGGAAGTCAAATAGTGCATAACTAACTATACTAATCGACTGGTGCTATAACTATGCCAAGTGTAGGTAAATACAACAAACCAAATATAATAATTGATAATTCAATGGATATGTAAGGATCATAATGACCATCAATGTGCTAAGCATATATGTGTGGACCCATCTAACTAGGTAGTCTACAATCAATGTCTTCCCATGCTAATCTTACCATCTCAATACTTTCCCTTAAGCTCAACTACATCTTTGCAACTCCAAGTAAGCATTGAAATTTTTGAAGCTTCTCTACACCCAATGCCTTTGTGTAAATGTTAGCTATTTGATCATGGGTGCTGACATATACCAAGTCAATCTCTCTTGCAAGCACCTTCTCTCTCACAAAATGGTAGTGCACCTCAATGTATTTTGTCCTAACATGGAACATTGGGTTCTTAGCTAACTATGTGCTACTCATATTGTCATTGTAAATGATAACCAAACCTTGTCCTTGCACATCTAAATCACCCAATAACTTTTGCAGCCATACCACCTCACATGCTGCCATAGCAACATCTTTGTACTTAGCCTTTGTACTCAATAAAGCAACTGTGGGTTGCCTTTTGCTACTCCATGTAACTATTGCACTATGAAGGAAAAACATGAATCCACTAATAGATCTTCTGTCAAAACATCTACCAACCCAATTTGCATATGTGTATCCAAACACATGTATATCCTTATCTATCTCATAAAAAAGTCCATAATGCAAAGTAGGCATCATATATCTCAATATGCATCTTATTGCATCCAAATGAGGCTTTCAAGGCATCTACTTAAACTCATTGACAATGTCAATAACATAACTCAAGTTTGGCCTTGTAATAGTCATCTAAATCAAACTCCATCCTATCCTCTTGAACATAATAGGGTAGTCTATCTCATCTCCAATATCAAAACTCAACTCAATTTTGCTCTAACAGCAGTGAAACAGGTTTATAGATTGTCAAACCATACTTGGACAACATATCCAACCCATACTACCTTTGGGATAGCCATATACAATTATCACATCTGATCACCTCAATAACAAGAAAGAACCTTAGCTCACCTGAATTCTTCATCTCAAACTACTTCTTCAAAAGGTCCTTGACTTCAACAATCTCATTGTCATTGTCACGTGTAACAATCAAGTCATCCACATATATGACTATGATGGCCAAACATGCATCTCCCTTTCTTATATAGAGTGATTGATCAGCATTAGAAACATAAAAGTTAAAGTTGACAAGATACTCTTTGATCTTGTCAGACCATACTGTAGGTGCTTGCGATACTCCATAGAGCATATTCTTTAACCTGCACACATATGTAGAATGCTCTATATCCTTATAACCTACTAGATACTCCATATACACATCTTCTTGCAATTCCCCATGCAAGAACGTATTCTTTACATCCATTCGCTATAAATTCTAACCTTTGGCTACTATTGCCAAAGCAATCACACATCTAACACTTGGCATCCTGGTAACTGGACTGAATGTCTCTTCATAATCTATGCCATACGTTTGAGCATAGACTTTTGTAGAGCTAGCCTAGCCTTATACATGCTAACAAAACCATCTACATTATGCTTAATTTTGTAGAACCATTTACATCCAATAGCTTTTCCCTTAGGCAATGGTACTAGATCTCAAGTCTTATTGGCCTCTAATGCACCCATCTCCTCATCCATTACTATATCCTAATGAGCATGACCAAGAACATCCTCAAAACAAGTGGGTTCCATATCCTCAACCACCTTTACCATATGAGCATAATGGTGAGCTACATGACCTTCAAAACTAAATCTTTAATAGGGTATTTGACCCTGCTAGATCTACATACCACTGGATTACTTAGTGGAGCTTTTACGTTACCATGTGCCCTCTATACACCTAGTGTCCTGAAGAAAGGAATACCAAGCTCATCATCCAAACTCTTTCAATAAATTTAATCTCTATTAAATCCCAAATGACTAGCAAATGCATCATTACCATCTGGCACTTTATTATTTCCTTTGTCTTTAACTACAATAGTTGTAGATACCCTTGAAGATATGGAGTTGCTCCTTAGTCTCCAAACTAAGGGCTTCATATAGATGTATTATAAGATGATGTTTCTGGTTCATTAAGGCTCTATGATTCTTACTTTTTTGTCTACATATAATTATCATGATCATCATTGTCACCCAATACATCACCATTAGATGCATACAGACTACTCGTCTCATAAAAAATAACATCCCTACTCCCTTTGAACTCACCTATGATAGGATTATAACAATGATACTCTTTTTTATCTAAAGAGTATCCAATGAAAATATATTTTTTAGCATTTGTATCAAGCTTCTTTCATAGCTCATCTAGCACTTGAAGATATACAATGAAACTAAACACTTTAAAGTGTGACATATCAGGCTTCTTGCTTGTAAAGCATTCTTCAAGGGTTATTCCATGAATTGCAACTATGGGTCTTCTATTTATAATATAGATAATAGTATAAAAAATTTTAGACCAAAAATGCTTTAGCAAATTCTTTTTAGCCATTAAGGCTTGTGCAACTTCTATAACATGTCTATTTTTCCTTTCTGCAACCTTATTTTGTTGTGGGATATACCTACAAATAAACTATCTCTTTATCCCATGACCTCAAGAAGTCACTAAACTCGTTAAATAGATGCTTGTTAACCCTCAAATGAACAAGGTGGAAAATATAGAAAATCTAAAGCAAAAGACATGGCCAAGGCAAAGTGAAATGGAAGATGAAGGCGCACAAGAAAAAGCACAAGTCAATACTTGTGTAAAAGAGCGCAAGGCACACCATGATTTATTTTGAGAGCGCCGGGCTCTCACCCGTAAAAATTGTAAAAGTAGATAGGCCCGTAGGAAGGACGTTAAGAAGATAGGAGGACAATGGGAAAAAGGGCCTTAGGCCACGGCCAGCCATGTAAAAAGCGGATAAGAGGATGACCGCCCAAAAGGGATTTAGGGTGGTTTTGTATATAAAGTTGAAAAGTGAATGAGAAGTTCATTCTTGTGTGTGGCCAAAATTTGATCTCCTCTTCTTCTTTTTCTTCTTGTTCTTACTTGCTTGAGCTTGTGCTTGAGAGAGGGAGTGTGAGAGTGTGAGGGAGTGAGTGTGTGAAGGTGAGGGACCATGGTGGAGAAGCTCTCAATCTTCTCCTCTCTTCTTCTCTTCTCTTGTCTTACTCGCGGTGATGGAGCTTGGAGCGTGGAGCTTGAGGATGGAGCTTGCTTGAAGCTTGCACTTGGATCATGGAGCTACCGGAGTGCTCGGGAGAGGAGGCAACTCAATCAGGCATGGAGATAAGCTCACTACACTCATAGAGATAGATGGTGCGTTGGATATGTGAGAGGTAGCCATTAGTGCTCGGCTTAGAACACTTGAAACAATAAGCGGTCCATGAGTCTTGGCAGTTGATCATCTCAACATTTTGGTTCCGTTTTCGAAACAACGGATTCAAGCCTTGAGCGCTTGCACACTTCGAATCAAGCATTAAAGTAGGGTTTTCCCCGAACTGATTTTTGAGCTAGATAGGTAGGAAGCAGGGGAATTTGAAGAGGTATTCAATCTCCTTAGCAAGTAGGTTTTTGTTTTTTTGGATTTGGAAAATCAAGTTGGATTAGTGTAGGTGTTTTCCTTATGATTTGGATGCATTAGGGTAGGAAAAAACAAAGAAAAGAAAGAAAAACAAGCACTAGGGTTTTTGTTGTCATAACAAGGCAAGAGGGTTTGATTTGCTTGCCGATTTGTATTGTGGAGTTTATATGCTATTCTAGGTAAATACAATCCTTCATTAGGGTCTATACTTACGTTTTGGAAGTTTGTGCAATACCTCATAACCAAAATCCTTAGAATCAAGTTGATTTTTGTCATCCCTAAAACTCATCTGCATAAATCTAACATTGTTACCAGAGTCTGATTCCCGAAATCGGCCTGATCCCCAGAATCGGATGCGGTTTGATCCCTAGAATCGGACACGGTCTGATCCCCAAAATCGGACCAACCCATCGTGTGTGATCGGACATTCCCTGTCCAATTTTGAAAATCAGACATCCCAGAATCAAACACACGAAAATTGGACCAACCAAAATCGGCGTTCGATTCGCAGAATCACACTCCTAGAATCGGATGTACAAAAATTGAACCGTCAAGAATCAGACACTCCAAAATCAGACACTTGTCAAATTGGACGCACAAAGATTGGACCAACCATCCGATCGAATACCCAACCATCCAATCGGACAACCTTCCCCAACTGGACCGCCCGTCCAGTCGGACATCCCATTTGTCTAGTCGGACGTGCACAACAATTGGATCACTCTACAGTCGGACCAACCATAGGACTAGAACCCAACTACCAATCATCAGACCACTCTTCGGAATCGGACCTAGTCCAGTCAGATATCCGATTGTGAAAAATCGAAGAGTCTGATTCTGGGAGTCAAACCAACAAACCAAAACAAGAAAATACAGACCTAGAGACCATATAGAGCCGAAAGCACTGTCCCCTCCACACCTACCCCAAGTAGGTGAGTAAACACGCGCTGTGACAGGTCCTTCGGATTAGAACCTAGTGTAGTAATGGCTCTACACAAGCATAGACTCTCACTTGCAAAACAACAACCAAAAGCCCGTACCCAAACAAGGACAAATAGAGACCCTAGAACCTCAATGGGCCAATCTAGCCAACAAGGGCAAAAAGGCCATACCACAAAAACATGTGTAGGTTGCATTCGGATTGCATCTAGTCAAGGCGAAATGCAACAACATCAAGCTACAATTGCGAGGATGACTAGATATGAAAAACCTGATGATAGATGCACCTTGAATGACACTGCATAGACAACCGAAGACATTAGTAGAGAATCCGTATCTGATTGTGTAGTTGGGGACTCAAAGGCATGTATCAAAAGGCTTGAATTTACAAGCCAAGACTAGGAAGATGAAGACATAGTATCGCCTTCTTATCTTAGGGTCAAACTCACTGCAAAAAGAGAGCACACTATCGATGCTCTCATCGATGAAGGAGCTGATTTTAATATCTTGACCTATGAAGCATGGACCCTACTAGGCCAACCAGAGCTCGCACCAACTAATGCAACTCTTAGTCCTTACATGGGACACCCACAAAAACTTATAGGGAAGTGTAAAATCCTTATAACTATTGGAACTGAAAGCTCGCCTATCCTATTCCATGTTCCTCCAAATTATGCAAATTGTGGAAAGGAAACCCTCCTAGGATGACCCTTCAAAAGGGTGATGAAGTGTGAGGTTGATTATGTAGCATAGAGGATACACTTGACACTATCGGGTGTGAGGATAATCACAACCTTTAGCAAGAGTGACGTCATTAAACCTCAGGGGAAATACAATGAACATTTTGACTTGCCAGGAAATCCTAGTAATGAGAGCAAGGACTTGTTGAAAGAGTTGATAGAAGTGCATGTTGAATAGAGAGAACTAGTGAGCGAGGCCATGCTTGAAACAAGAAGGTCAAGAGACAATGCCAAGGATAGGCTTTGGACTTACAAATGTCATAGAAGACCACAAAAGAATCCTAAGCCTTATAGATGAAGGTATCAATGGAGTGCCAACACAATGCCGTGATGGATATCCAAAGCGTTGCTATGTGCTCAAGGGTATTATGCAGGTAACTGATGGATTTGGGTACCAAAACCCCTTGCTAAACCACCTCTGTTAGGTGAAGGCCCAGACCGTATCAAAAGCAAAGAAGCGCAGGAGCAAATCTAAATGAAAATCCAAGTCTCATGTAAAACAATATTGGAGTGACTGAGTCCCCCTCATGATTGAAATCAAGAAACCAAACAGGACTATTCGAAAGATAGATCCTTAGCCTAGCATGCTTAAGGCGCACATAGCTAATACTTGACAAATATCCTACTATAGCCCCTAGATATACAAAAAATGAAGCATTTCAACCTTGGAATAATTAGCATGACAAGAAATTCTCCCTTAAAGTACCCAAAATTGGGCAATATATGATTGAATAGTGGAATCTCCTTGCTTGAGACTCCAAAAGGCGATCCACCTTCTAGGCATCTATTCGATCATAATAGAATCACTTGGTGAAATCGGCCTTCATAAAATCAAAACTAGCCCATCCTTACTCCTCTATTAGCCACACAAATGCCTTCTTCTGCATAGTGGATTCAAACATGGTTGCCTTGTGAGTTGAATCATTTTGAGTTGGAAATTTGATAGTAGAAGCCACCTCAAACTATCGAAGAAAGGCATCCAGATCCTATGATACCGAACTCATGAACTTGGGAAAGGGCATTCAAGCTACAATTGGGATGCTTGAAGGTGGAATTAAAAAGGAACAACCACCGGGATTGCCAAGGAGAAAAGTTGACCCACAAGCTTTAATGGTGTGTGGGGACAATGGTGGAGATGATGGCAAAATCCTCAATTTAGAGGTAATGATTGAGAGTGATGTATTCTAGACTATTCAAGAATCCCATCTTGAGCTGACTCCTCATTACTAAGGAGACGAATAATTCACACCATGAATGCCACCCAACCAAGGAGTGAGGGGAGGTGACGGTGGACCTTGCAAGCTTGTGCACATGCAAATTCATGACCAATGGAAATATCATTATGGTTGCCAAGTGTAATTGAGAGTATGTATACCCAATAACCAAAGATATTCACCACATCTCAACCTGACATTATGACTTCCATACATGATAAACATTACAAAATTGTGTAATAATTCATAATAGAATAAGTACAAAACATATAATCAAATACTACATTCATTGCACGGGGGATTCAATAGTAGTAATAAGGAGATGTCACCTGCGTGCAAGAAATATATGAAAATACCCCTTATCTACCCCCTATTTATGGGACATTACCTTATAAAATGTACATTTCTTCCCTTAAATAACCCCCCTCCCTTACGCTCACGTGGTACCATATGGTAAACCCTAGTGGACCCCTTGGGATTCATTGATACTCAAATATACACAAAATACATTGCCACATAGAGATTGATTTTTTGTTGCTGATTGATTATTCCCCATGACAATGAATAAAAAGAACAAGTATTTATGATTAAATCCACTTTGCTCAATCAGAAAAATCTAGAAGACAACTATTAGATCATGACCATGATCCATGACCCATGACTCTTTAGACTTTGTCCATTTAGCATTTGGTTCATTTGACACCTTCACGATTTAGCACTTGAAAATATAATTAGGTTGACTCTCCAACATCTTCTACTTGAATTTATTTAGCCATGAAAATTAGTTTTCAAGTTTTTATAACCTAAACTTGGGCATTACTTTGAAAGAGGTAGGCTAATCCTCTTTAAGTTTGTCAACACATGTTGGAGCCATCTTTCCCCATTAGCATTTACCCAAACTTTATAATAATGGAATCTATGGGAAACTCAATAGCAAAGTAGTTGAATCCCATATATCCAGCTAGGATTGAATACATTTTTATTCATAATTCTTGCTAGTTTCTTCTAACAAAAGCCAATAGCCTAGCTGGTAGAGAAGGCTAGACAGTTGAACCAAATTGAAAGTTTGAGGGAAGCATCACCAAATTTGGATGCCCCCTTTCACACAACTATCTTCCACTAACTACTCCCACCTACAATGTTCCTTCATAAGGAGATATGCTAATCCCAAATCTAAGTAGTTGAGCCCATGGTTGTTGGCTGTCTAGATCCTATAGGCAATCGAATGCAAACAACAAGCTCTATCAGACATGCCCTTTATTTTCCTAGATGAAATCTCTCAAAAAATTCTCCATTAACAACTAAGATGATTTAGCAAGAAAAGGGAAGATGCCACAAATACGGTCAACTACGCTTGACCGCAATCAACTTTCCAAGCACTAAAAGTCATTTGTCCTTGCACTTTAATTTTAGATTAGCTTTAACTTTGTCCAGAAGCTATTGCAACCTTTGTCTCATAGCTAGGCACCTCAGAACTTTACCTAGATCTACATCCTCTCTACATCCTTGAGATTGAAGAGCTCTAAAGGCGAAGCTTTAAAACCTTCATCTTTTGTAAAAAAATTTGAGACAAGAGATACCTTGCAAGTCATCATAAACTTGAAAGAAGAGATGCATGCTATCCACTCGTTTCCAATAAAATTCATATTACCATCATCAATAGATTGGATATAGATTTGGTGTGCTGATGGAAAAAAGTTGATAATTTTTTGATTGAGTAGAAACTCAACATTTTTTATTGGAGGGTTTGTGACTAATAAGGAAAATATAAGTGGGGTAATGGGAAACATTTTCAAGTCAAGTGTTTAAGCATGAAAACAAGGGCCATTGATATAAACTTTAGTTGAACCATTAAAGAAAATAGCATTTATAGTGTTGTAGAAATTAGGTCTGAAATCGACTTTAGCTAATAGAATACACATAAAACCCTAGCAGAGTTTGTTGTAAGATTTTCAAGGTCCATGTTGATCAAGGTAAAATTTTAATCTAATTGAAGCGCATGACCAACAAAAAAGACTAGATTTAGGATGGCTTGATGAATCTTACACCCACATTCAAAGTCAAAGTACATTTTTGAATCCAAAATGAAACTTGATTCACAGAGCTAAGGCTTTGGTAAGGATCTTACAGGAAACATTGAGCAAGGTAATGGGCCTCTAGTCCTTGCAAGAGAATTTTCTTGCATTTTTGTAAATAAGTTTTATTACTGTAGCATTGGAAAACTCCATCAAATGGCATGATTCATCCACAAAGGGTGTCAAACACATCCCATAATTCTTGGAAAAACTCTACCAACAATCCTTCTAGGCCAATAGATTTGTTTTTCTTAATTTTCCCAGCCACAAACTTGAGGTCATTTTTCAAGAAGGAGCAATCCAAGATGGCAACCTTCTCATGGGAGCAAGAGTGGGGGACTTATCCAAGAACTCAAAGACCCTATCCTAATACAAATTATCTTTAATAAGCTTCCTACCAAACAATGTTGGACAAAGAGCTGAATGCTAGTCCCGCCTCCTTATCCCCCTTTTGCAGAAGGCTACTTTCATATGTCACCTCCATTATGATGTCTTATAGTATCTTCTTCCTTTTTTCTTTGAAGAAAATGGAGGTTGACTAGTCCCTAATCTAAGCTACATTAGCTCATGAGTCGATGTGAATGACCTCCATGCATGGCTAGTCGAATCATGGAACCTCCAAGCCAAAGTGGGATTGGAGTCTTTTTGGGGCGTGCGGGGAGGGGGGGGGGAGTAAGGTTTGAATGGAAACTAAGACTCCCATACCTACCTCCAAATTTTTAAGTTGAAGGTATTTTTATTAGGTAGAAGTTAACTCTCAAAATAGAATACTTGGAAACAAGCTTTCAAGTTGACATTTTCTATATGATCTCTCAAAAATTGTTTTCAATATAGGTAGTTGAATTTATGCTTGAGTTACTCAAGGAAATGAAGGTTCATTGTTGGGTGTATTGTTAAGTTAAATTATACTTTTTATATTTATATGGGGGATGTTTTAATCAAATATCAACTTAATGGAAAACTTCATGGACAATTCAATAGATTTTTGAATAAGTTTTCAAAGGTTAAAGGTTATTGTATCTTCTTCTAAAACATAATGAGCACCAATATTATAAATGGCAACCCCCTCTCCCCTTTAGACAATATCACGAATTGAGGGAAGGCCTAAGAATTGGACACAACCAACCTCAAGAGATCAAACATGGTGATATGTGACATCTAATTGAGGCTTTGGTTATATCCATATCCATGCATGCATCAACGATTACATTTTTTTTTGTGGATCACACTAGAATGGTCAAGAGTGCCCTATTTGTGCAAAGGACTGTTATGGAGTAATGTTGAATGTGTATATCATCCCCAAAAGTTTTGCAACATCCCCCCATCCTTCCTATCATATAGTGTATGTTCAAATGTAAATCCATTGGAGAGCTCATGAGATGACATGCCTCTAATTGATCAAGTGATGGAAAATGGAAGTTTCTTTTAGAAATACTGGCACAACCCTCAAGGAATTGTGTATAAATAGTGAACATCCATTTGGAGTCAAGAGCACCTCATATAGTGCACAACCAATAGTATTACTGAACTATCAATCCCACCCTTCACAATAAAGAAAGAGTATGGTATGCTATCTCTTCTAATACCAAGGAAGCATAAAGTTAGGAATATGGATGTGTACATTGAGCCCTTGCTTGAGGATTTATAGACATTGTGTAGAGGTGTATGACATATGATGACCTCCATCACCATGGGACTTTACATTAAAAGCCATCTTGATAAGATCTTGAATTTATTTGCATATCTTGTAGACTTACCTTGCCATATCTATGTATATGTTGTTTAGATCTCTCTATGCCAGGCTATCATGCATGCCCCATTTTTTATCCATCATTAATTTCTTCAAGGATGGAGAGCTTGAAGAAGGTCACCTATGAGAATGATCATAGATTTCTACCTCTAATCATCTCAAAGATGATAGCTCTTGGAAGTCCCATCACAATACCTCACCATTGGAGATTGTAAGAGTTTATGGAATGGTGCAAAATGTCCATCTCCACTTGGCATGAACTCATAAATGGCCAAACCATAGTTCATATTGGAAGAATAAACTTTAATGCCCACTAGCTCATATGCATCATCATTTGGCTTAGTTGGGTATTGGAGCGTGATGGGACCTAAAATGGGCCGGCATTGGCTATGGCACTAGTCGGACCTCATGCACATAACAAACAACCCCACCACATGGCCTCATGGGCTAGGAGCGTCTGTAATATAGAGATATACACTAGATAGACTTAATTATGCATTTGTAGATTATATGTATTGCAACGTTTACCTTCCCTTCTCCTCAGAGGGAAACCCCATAACATATAAGCATAGTGCATCATAACACAAACATAAGGAAGCTCTCCTCGGCTGATTCCCGCACCTCCATTGTGACTCTCATACAACTCAGGGATTGGCCCCAAGACGCATCACTCCAACATATAAAACATAACGCACAAATTCCACTCTTTCTTGTTTTATACAATCCAAGAATATATAGAACCTCACCAACAGTCCCAAGGAAAGCGCACAACTGCCCTACAGCAAAGGCTCATTTTCGCTCCATGTATAAGTCATATCTTAGGACTGATACCATGTCATGTCATGCGTCACGCATAGTGCATATGATCCTAGTGCACAAACAATATTTAACAAATCAGCATTTCGTGATGTGGAAAAACAACCCTTTCATGATTTTCACTAAATGTATGCTTCGATGTATGGAGACTAGCACTGATTCCTCATGCTATTAGCCTCTTCAACTGAAATATTGCAATTCTAAATGCAATGCAAAATCAAATATTTCAAATATTAAAAACCCTCTCAGCCTTCTTAATCTCTTAACCTCACCCTTTCCCTCTAACGTTTAGGTTATGATGCGTTGCATAGGTGTAGGGTATTATTTTGTATGTATTTTTCACATAAAACGAAAAACCATGAACTATGACACATAAAAAAAGCTGAACTGAATCCAAACTTCATGCCTTAGCTTTGTTATATAGCCACAACCACGAATCATAATTTTCTAGATTTTTATAGCGCGAGAATCTTATTTTTTCCATTTTTAGCTATTTTTCTCTATTTATTTGTGCATAAAAAATATTATTTTTTTATTTATGATTAGTGGCTAATTATGATAGTTGAAAAATGTTTTGTCTCAAAATTTTATCCCATGTGCATCTCTTTTCCCCACCCGAAACCAATAAAACCTTCATTTTTACACTAAAAAGGCACTTTTCGGGCTATAATTTAATTATTGCGACTATTTATTATTATGGATTTGCATTTCTTTTATGCATAGCCCTCAATCATAATGCAAAAAAACTCCAATTTTTTTTTTCCTTATGAATTCCATTTCAACCATCAAACATCAACAAGAAGCAAATTTCCTTTGAAAAAATAGCATACCGCTTACTTGCGTGTTGCAGGTTTTTTGAATTATTTTTCTGGGTTGCCAATGGTCTGACCAACAACAAATATTCAATGCTGAACATCTCCCCTCAGCCTCCTCTTGAGCTTGGAGCAATCTGGTTCATGCCGGGAAAGTATCCTTCAACTGGTCTTCATTCTTCTTCTTGTGCATGAACTGCCCCTTAAGGGGAGAGAGAGGGAGGTGAGAGAAAGATTGAATTTTGATCTCCATGTCCAGATAGCCATTGGAGAAATGGAAAGTAGCGATGGAAGGTGTAGATCAGGGATGTGCCCAGTTGGGGGGGGGGGGGGGTTTGCTTTGTAGCTCCATAGCCTCCCCTCTCAAAATCTCGTTGTGCACAGGAGGGTGCCATTTTTTCCCTCACACAGCTGCAAAAATGGGCCACCCACCCACAATATCAAATTTTTAGGGTCCCCCCAAAGGGAGTCCCCCAAGGGTCACACCCTTTGGCCCTTAAAGTTCATTTATACTTGGCCTTTTTAGGTCTTGGGCTCTCGGGTACTACCATTTCCGGGTCTCGCATCGGATTTTACTTCTAAAAATTTTTACTCGACCATCTCAAAGTCCCCCATTGTCAAGCATCTCCCAAAGTCTCATACGACAATTGAAAAAATTATGAAAATTTCCCAACCGTCGCTGGTGGGTCTTTAAAGCACTTTTGGGGCTTGTCGCTTAAAATCATATTGATTGTAGCTACTGCCTTCGACGAAGTCTATTTTTCCCTTGAAATTTGGATTTTTTGGCTATTTTTAAGCACTTCTCGAAGTCAAAAATTAGTTGTCATTGGCGACCACGGGATAGGGCGACTCAGCTTGTCGAATCCCACGAATAGATCTGTACATAAACACAACCACAAAGAGCATCAAGCTGATACAAAATAGATACACAACAAAACAATCATAGCTCTCACTCTACCCCCTGACAAAACTAAGGCATGAAATCCACAAGGAGTAGACCTAGCATAATTTGACAGAAAGCCCAAAGCTAGTCACTAACTGACTGCTCTATCACGGCCAGGCTAAAAAGAACTATCAAAGAGGTCATCCTAAATGGTGGTCTGAACTACCTACCTAATGAAGGACAACTCAACTAGGAGCTCCTCCTAGGCAAGGACTCCGATAGCCTGATCAATAAATGGTGTCTTTTAGCACATTTTCCATGTAGCCCTGGATTTTCTATACTTAGGCGTGTAAAAAGGAGGGAGCTAAGAGTAGTGACCCGAGGAGAACAAGGCATCGGCCTCAGGTCATGTCTCCGTATCCAAGAACCTACTAGGCCCTCGCAAGGCGACACTTAATCATTTTCTAACGCTCACTTTTATTTTTGCTCTAGCCTTCTTTTATTTGCTTTGCTTTTTAGCTAGTTGCCACCCCTAGGAAGACAAGGCATTGGCCTTGGGTCTTGTCTTGTCCCGAGGAACCTACTAGGCCTTCGCAAGGCAATAAACAACTGCTCAAAGATTTTTCGTTCTTCTCTATTTTTATAGGGATTAGAATCCCTTTTTGCACACCTCTGTATATTCATGGATTTTCTTTTAGATATTTAGGGTTTTCCCTGTTTGTTATTTTTAGTAGGCTTCACTAACTGCCCCACACTAACAGGACCTCCTAGAACAGCTGCTTAGTAGGTTAGCAAGATAGGATCACTAGAACTCCCGTCTTGAGGCGATAACTACTCAGACCTCCCCCCAAACATACAAAACCTAAACCTGGTACTTCATACCTTGGTTGACGGTCCCCAATAAATAGAAAGAAAGCACCCTTACATATACATGTATCATTAATTGCTTAAGGGAAAAAGACTCGAAAAAGGGGACGAAACCACCTAGAATGGCCACAAGAAGCTCCTCCGCAGCAAAGGCTCCCTCCAGCAACTTCGTCAACCTGTATGGTGCAATCACTACAACATCAAACTATTAAATGTGCCTACACCAAACAGGCATAGGGCCCTCTTGGCCTAAATAAATAGCACATTTCACTGCAAACTAATTGGCCCTCTTGGCCCTCTTGGAAGAAGGCAGATATACAAAAACCTGAAAGCAACTGGCCCTCTTAGCCTAAAGAAATCAAGCAAACTAGCTCATATCCATCCCTCCTTGGAATAAGGCAGATATATGAAAATATGCTCTATTCCAAGGGGGAAAATAGGGCTTTCAGCCCTAGACTAAATGCATCAAGTTGTGACCCATCCCTCCTGTGTATATAGCAAGAGGCGTACACATAACATGTTGTCTGGCCAACCTATGGGTCCAAGATAGTAGTGGTAGATGGGTCTCGACTACTCTTTGCATTACCCATATCAACCATCACTTGCCATATAACGTGTGGTCTGATAAAACTCCACAAGCGACTAGGTCCTGTCTCATTATCAATAACAACATCCGGACTAGGACCATAGTTGAAGAAGAGGTCCTCCTCATTAAAAAAATTGGCTAATGAATCCGCAAACTGATTCCAATAACGTGGAATTAGCTGAAGAGAGATGCTCTCAAATTCATCAAGTAGGATTATAGCAGTTCGATGATATATACAAAAGATGGGATTCCAAATTGTGTATGCCCCATTTAATTGATTTACGATCAGTGGGGAATCCCCTTTTACTAACAACCGTCGAATACCACCTTTCTTGGCAATATTTAGTCCCATAATCAAGGCTTTATACTCCGGCATGTTGTTAGTAAATCCTACCCTGAGATAAGCAGCTAATTTCATTGTAACTCTATACTTCAACACTCCCTTTTTTATTAGGGCCCCGAGATGCTCCATCAAAGTATAATGTGTATGTCCACAATGGGTTTACATAGCCAGCCATCAAGAACTCCCCGATTCTAATTATGGTAGTCAAAATTCAACATATTTAGAGGATGAACTGATGGCTCCATCCCACCTTCTTCATTAAACTCAACAGGGATGCTTGTCAAGATTTGTAAACAGTGATGGCAGAAAACTTTAATCTCCCACACAAAGGTACCGTCTTCTTGCGCAATCACTTTGTATCCTTTGCTCCACCAGATAAGCTTCCCCTGATGATATCTTTGCTCTAGATATGGGTGCTCCAAATAAGGGATTAACCAGCCCATCAACCAATTTAAGCTTTCTTGTTTGCAGGTCTTAGATCAACCCCAGCATGGACCTACAATGCATTTAGCGCACATTAGCATACTCAAAAATAATAATCTTTAATCTTATTAAGATTAACCTTATTTTTAAATTCCACTCCTTGTAGATCAACTAGTAAAGTCGTGGACTTATTTTTACCTATCCTAACTACCTTGTAAGGGCCATCCCATCTAGGTTCCAACTTTCCTGGAAATAGCTCCCTATGCGTATCATAGTATAGAACTAACTGTCCTTTCTTAAAGGTATATCTCTTCACTTTTATATCATGCAACCACTTCATCTAACGCTTAGCTACCTCTTGGTGCAATAGACTCTGCAATTTAAGCTCATCCAAGTGGGCTATAGTCGTAAACCGCTCGAATAGGGCATCTTCTTCACCCAAAGAATGATTGATTGCAAATGTTATGGTCAGCAACTCAATTTCCAAGGGCAAGACACACTCCTCCCCATAAACTAATTTAAATGGGGTGTGGCCAATGGCTCGCTTAAACGATGTGTTATATGCCCATACCGCCACATATAATTTTGTATCCCAGTCCTGTTTCTTTTGGGAGACTATCTTGGATAGGATACCCACAAGCTGCTTATTATTGGTACTTTCAACTTGTCCATTGACTTGCGGATTATAGGGGGTCATCTTGTTATGCTTGATCTTCCATGCTTCAGTCATCAGGCTTTTAATTATCTTGTTCAAAAAGTGGGTTCCACAGTTCGATACTATTTCCTTTGGTGGATCAAAATGGTAGATAATCTGTTCAAGTAGGAAATAGGCTGTCTCTTTTGCATTGTCCTACCTCGTCGCCCGTGCTTCTAACTGCTTTGTAAAGTAATCAGTGGTGGCTACTATAATGTATCTCTTCTGAGTGGTAGACGACAAGGTAATGGGACCCACAAAGTCGGTGGCCCACTTCTCAAATGGAAGAATAGCCATAATACGCGTAAGTGAACTCTTCCTATTCTCTTTACTGTCATGTCTTTGACATGTATCACATCTCTTAACATACTCAAATGAATCATGGAAGATGGACAGCCACCAATATCCAACTCTTAAAGCCTTTTGTGCCGTCAACTACCCAGCAAAGTGCCCTCCACAAGCAAAGTCATGGCACTCCTCCAAGATAAATGGAACCTCATTAAGCATCACACATCGGCGATAGATATCATCAACACCCTGCCAATATAGTGTTCCTAAAATCAAGGAAATTTCAATGCCTAATGTTTAATTTTCCTCTTCTCAGATTTGTATAGAGTAGCTCCAATCTCTCCCGTAGATAAATAATGTATTATAGTAGCATACCAAGAGGCAATAGACACCGTATCAATCTTAAACAATATTTCCATGTCACTTCCTTCAACCACGACCTCTTTTGGCTCTCCAAAATCCACAAGACATTCTACAATGCCTTGTAGCTTCGGTGGCTTGCTCTTGATCTTGTAATCAAACTCCTGCAAAGTGATTAACCACTTTGCTAAACAATTAGATGGTTGTAACTTGTTCAGCAACAATCAAAGCCCTTCCGCCTTCATATAAAAAACCACCTTCTCATAGATAATGTAGTGCTTGAACTTTTTGGTTGCAAATACCATCACAAGGCATAACTTCTCCATATAGGTGTAGTTAATTTCCGATATGTCTAACTTCCGACTAGCAAAGGCTATCGAATGGTACCACTTTTTCCTCCCCAAATTTGGGATAAGCAGCAACAACTGATACTATACATGGTGGCTGTAAAAAATATATAGAACATTTCACCCCTTTTAGGTGCTTTTAAAATAGGCGCTTTGGCAAGCTCCTGCTTCACATCATCAAAAGATACTTTGCAAGCATCATTCCATGCAAAGTGACAATTAAAAGACAATAGGTTCGTCAATGGCAACACTCTTTCTGCCAGGGCATTTATAAACATCCGATAATACCCTACCGATGACAGAAAGCTATGCACTTCCTTTGGAGTACGTGGCAGACTCATGGCGACTATAACAATCTTTTCAGGGTCACTCGCAATCCCCACTGAACTAATCACATTACCTAACAAGAGCCCATAAGGGACTCCAAAGACGCACTTCTGTGGGTTGAGAGCTATGCAAAATTGTCTGCAATGCTCAAAACACTTCCGCAAAATAATCAACTGCCTTTTTCTTGTGGTGGCTATCCCCATTTCATCAATGAATACTTTCAACTCCTTTGGGGAGATGTCACCAAAGGTCTTGTTGGCTGTTCTTTGCCATGAACCAAGTGTATTACATAAACCAAATGTCATCGCATGGTACATATATGTACCAAAGACAGTAATAAATGTCATTTTAAGCTTGTCTTGCTCAGCAATTTCCATTTGGTTATACCCTGCAAAGCAATCCATGAATGAATATACTTCCCTACCTGCTAATTCATCCAAAATTTGGTCAATAAAGGGCAATGGGTAGTAGTCTTTAACAGCCTGTTTATTCAACTCTCTAAAGTTTACACAAAGCTGGATTTGATTGTTCTTCTTTCTAATCACAACTGGTGAACACCATTCAATATGTTGAACAAGGAAGATCAAAGCCGCTTTCTGCAACTTCTATAGCTCCTCAAATAGCCCGTCCCTTAGTTCAAAAGGCATGCGCCTTACTTTTTGACGTACAGGACGGGTATCTTCCTTTACAGGAATAGTATGCACTGTCAGACTAGAGGAAATGCCCCTAAGTTCCAAGCAAAGATGTCACAGAATTCCTAAATCAGGGACACATAAGCCTCTCTCTTTCTAAACTAAGCATGGAACCTAATTTAATTGGCCACGAATCATTAGGTGTACCAAGGTCCAACTCAATAACGTTCGCGTCTCTTATTCAATATTCAAGCTCTATCAGCTCATTCTATGTTATTTGATAAATGTCCTCTGTAGTGGACCCTTCTTTAGATCCATCGCTTGATAACGTCTCACTACCAGATGCATTATCTATTGTTTCTAGTTCAATAGAGGATAAGGAGCTCTCTCACTCTGAGGAGACTCAGGATAAGCATCCACTATTACACGATTGGCACCTCTCCCCAAAATCACTCGACCAACGGGTATATCGACTTGGCAGTTTGTTCGTAAGATCCATAGCCTACCTAGCAAAACTGGATAGCTAGGACGTCTTGCAAATCTTATCACCCTAAAGTCTAAATAGCATTCCATGCTTGCAATGGTAATGTGGACTTTAGTGATGTAACCTTCTGGTTGTCTTAGACTGTCATCCACCATCCTCAAAAATGTGGAGCTTTCTTTTTGAATTTTGAGACCTAGCCTCTCCATCAAGTCTGAACTCATGATGTTGACAGAAGATCCAGTGTCCACAATAGTGTGCTCCACCAATATTCCATCCACGTATGCTGGAAAACTAGGGCAATGCTTTTCAGCATGATTGAACCAATCTTCTCCCACTCATGCGATGCCCAAAGGTTCTACAATATACCCAATACGTAGGATTTTATTGCATACTCTTGGAGAAAGTTTAATCAATTGCAGGAGATTCATGTTTGATTTAACTTTGCAAAGAGAACTTGCCAGATCAAAGTCGTGGTAGTTAGCCAGAGCTCTCTTCTCGCGCCAAACCATTCTCTCCTTTGGTCTTTGGATCGGCTTCGGTGCCTCTTTTTAAAAATTTTCCCTCTTTCTTGGAAATCCTTTATCCTTCTCGGGATCAATCTTACTATCAACAGGTCTTAGAGGTCCACCTTCCATATCAAAATTTAGAACTTGCTTTCCCCCTAGCCTCTTGCTTAGGGTTTCCCTTAACAGGTTTTACAATTCCTTTGTCACCCTCTTTAATCTTTTGACCTCTTGTTACAGCTCGTAGATTAGAAGTTTCAGCATCATTGACACATACAGCTTCAATAAGACTGACTCCACTACCATGACGCAACTCCTCTACAATAGCCTTTCCTCGTTGCAATATTTGTCTTGGTCCCTCATCCTGCTGGAGATTATTCCCTTGTGCATGATGGTTAATTGGACCTCGCAGTTTACTCCCTTATTGGAGAGAACTGATCTTACTCCAACAGGTAGCAGCTAAGTGGCAAGACTTCCCGCAAATATCGCTTTTGACATTCAAACAATTCCTAGGGAAATGGTGGCCACCACACCACTTACAACTGAATCTTGAGGGGGAACCCTCTTCAGGGCGTCGACTCCCTATCAAATTTAGCTACTTCTTAAGAAAATTAACATCCATAGCTATTTGTCTATACTATTCAGAAATCATATCGGTGTAGTGCTTCATCGTGTCCTTAACTTTGCCAACGACATTAGAGGCACTCGACTCATACCCAGGATCATCTGTCTGTCGTCCCATCGGCCTAACCACTTGATTAGGAATCGGCTGTTGACCTACTGGGACAACATTAGGATTTGTTATTTGGCCTCCACCATTTAGTGCGGCCGTCTGACTAGCCACAGGCATAGTCATACTATTGGGAGGATCTGGTAACATGGGAAAATTCGGCATGATACTCCCTCTTCCATTCACATTTGACATGGGGTCCCCTTGACTCTCGTTGACCAATGCCAAATTATTATCATTCCAATTTATCCTTGCTACTAAGCTGGTTGCAAACGCGACTCTACTCCTTCTGCTTGGGTCGTAGCAGTGTCAATGCCGGCCAAAGTGACACTACTCAGCTGCACTTTGATATTGAAATCTAATCCATGTAGGAAATATTGCAACCGTGCAGCTAGTGGAATGGGGATATAAGTATTAGGTTTGCGAAGAACTTGCTTTAGCTTCTTGGCATAGGCATGGACATTCTCATTTGGGTCTTTCCGTCTTACATTCAAGAAACAAAACCAATAATGTCCACCCCTCTTAGGAGCGAACTCTCTATGAAAGGCCGTGAAGAATTGGTTAGTGCTAGTTATGGTTTCGGCCTCTAGATCGTGATACCATATTGTTGCCCTTTCTTTTAATGTCATATTGAAGAATATCATTAGGTGTCCTTCGTCTTGGATTCGATAGTTGAACATGAGCGTTTGAAACTCCTTAATATGGAGTTCTCCATCTTCTTCTGCCAACCCATGGAAAATGGAAAAATGTGCTGCTAATGCTAGTAAATCCGATGTCCCTATTGGAATTGTGATGGGTTGTGCCATGGCTACAACCATATTGACAACAAGAGTTTGTGTAGGTAAAACTACACCCCCACTTGAAGTGGTTTGATTGATTGGAAGTGGGGAAGTACTAAGACTTCCACTTGCACTCAAACGACTGGTTATGACACTTAGGTTATTAGAACCACTACCGCTTATGCATAGTGGGTTGCTTCTTTGAGGGGAATAATGCCTTACAATCTCCAACCACCGTTTAGCCCTCTCATCACGTTCTTCTTTTTGTATTTCAGCTTGACGGTTCTTGTCAGAAGACATAAACCAACTATTTGGTCCCTAGAAACCCTAGATTCTGAACCACCACTTGTTGGCAGCTCCCAGCAAACACACCACTGATGGGACCCAAAATGGGCCGACACTGGCTATGGCACTAGCCGGACCTCATGCACACAACAGAGAACCCCACCACATGGCCTCACGGGCTAGGAGCCTCTGTAATATAGCGATGTACACTAGATAGACTTAATTATGCGTTTGTAGCTGATATGTATTCCAATGTTTACCTTCCCTTCTCCTCAGAGGGAGATCCCATAACATATAGGCATAGTGCATCATAACACAAACATAAGGAAGCTCCCCTTGGCTGATTGCCGCGGCTCCACTACGGCTCTCCTACACCTCGGGCATCGGCTCCAAGATGCGTCGCTTCAACATATAAAACATAACACACTAACTCCACTCTTTTCTTTTTTTATACGATCTAGGAATATATAGATCCTCACCAAACAGTCCCAAGGAAAGCGTGCAACTGCCCTACAGCAAAGACTCATTTCCACTCCACATATAAGTCATATCCTAGGAAGACAATTGCTATGCAATTCAGGACTGATGCCATGTCATGCGTCATGCATAGTGCATATGATCCTAGTGCACAAACAATATCTAACAAATCAACATTTTGTGATGTGGAAAAACAACCCTTTCATGATTTTCACTAAACGTATGCTTTGATGTATGGAGACTAGTGTGCTACTAGCCTCTTAAATTGAAATATCGCAATTCTAAATGCAATACACAATCAAATATTTTAAATATTCAAAACCCACTCAGCCCTCTTAATCTCTTAACCTCACCCTTTCCCTCTAACGTCGTTTAGGTTATGATGCGTTGCATAGGTGTAGGGTATTATTTTGTATGTATTTTTCACATAAAATAGAAAACCATGAACTATGGTACATAAACAAAGCTGAACTGAAGTCAAAATTCATGCCTCAACTTTGTTATACAAACACAACCACAAATCATAATTTTCTAGATTTTTATAACGCGAAAATCCTTTTTTTTTATTTTTAGCTATTTTTCTCTATTTATTTGTGTATAAAAATAGATTTTTTTTTATTTCTGATTAGTGAGACTGATTATGACAGCTGAAAGATGTTTTGTCTTAGAATTTTATCCCATGCACATCTCTTTTCCCCACCTGAAACCAATAAAACCTTTATTTTTACACTAAAAAGGTGTTTTTCGGGCTATAATTTAATTATTGAGACTATTTATTATTATAGATCTGCATTTCTTTTATGCACAACCCTCAATCATAATGCAAATAAGCTTCAAACATATTTTTGTTCGATATGAATTCCATTTCAACCATCAAACATCAACAAGAAGCAAATTTTCTTTGAAAAAATAACGCATACCGCTTATTTGCATGTTGCGGGTTTTTAAAATCTTTTTCCAGGTTGCCAATGGACCGATTAGCAACAAATCTTCAATGCTAAACATCTCCCCTCAGCCTCCTCTTGATCTTGGAGCAATCCGGTTCATGCCGGGCAAGCATCCTTTAGTAGGTCTTCATTCTTCTTCTTGTGCATGAACTGGCCCTTAAGGGTTGAGAGAGGGAGGAGAGAGATAGACTGAATTCTAATCTCCATGTCTAGGCATCCATTGGAGGAATGGATAGTGGTGACGGAAGGCGTAGAGAAGGAGTAGATCAGGGATGTGCTCAGTTGGGGGGGTTGCTTTGAAGCTCCATAGCCCCCCCTCTCAAAATCTTTTCGTGCATAGAAGGGCACCTTTTTTTCCTTCACGCGGCTGCAAAAAACGCCCCCCTCCCTCCCCACAATATCAAATTTTTAGGGTCCCCCCAAAGGGAGTCCCCCAAGGGTCACACCTTTTGGCCCTTAAAGTTCATTTATACTTGGCCTTTTTAGGTCTTGGCCTCCCGGGCACTACCATTTCCGCGTTCGGTGTTGGATTTTACTTCTAAAAATTTCTGCATGACCATCTCAAAGTCCCCCACTGTGGACATCTCCTGGAGTCTCATACGATAGTCATAAAAATTATGAAAATTCCCCGACCATCGCTCGGTGGGTCTTTAAAGCACTTTTGGGGCTTGCCGCTTAAAATCGTACTGATTGCAGTTGCCGCCTTCGACGAAGTCTATTTTTCCCATAAAATTCAGATTTTTTGGCTATTTTAAAGCACTTATCGGAGTCAAAAATCATTTGTCAAAGCCACCTTAAGATCAACCACCTTCTTGATCTTTATGCATATATTCAAGAACATCAGGTCTAGGATTAGGGATTACCTGATTGGATTGTGGGATTGTACGCATGCAAGAGAGAATCTATGTAGTATAGGTAGGATGAGGGTACTTGGCCATAAGAAGCACTGAATGGGAAGAGCATTATACCTTGCACACCATGGATATTGACACCATGGAAGGAAAAGGTTGTAGAATAATCCATTGTAACATTTTATACTCCTATAGGATGCACGAAATGTTTGAACCGACTTTACAATGACTAGAATAAGAGTTTTGTACTAGTCATTTGGCTTGAAGCCTATGATTGGCACAAGACACTTTAGATAAGCTTAATTTTATGAATGTACAAGTGTGTTTCATGCTTGTTGTTCATACTTACAACCACCATTTCTCATTGTGCATTGAAAAAAATATGAGAGACTATTTATAAGATGGGCAAGCTTATGAGGTACTTCACAAGAATCTGCAATAAAGTGTATCCATAATTTACATGGCTTATTTAATGCGATTTTATATGGTGTAAGGGTGAACATTTTAGACTCAAAGGATTGATGAGAAGATGAACACCCAAGATAGTGGTATCATTGCTACCTTTGGGAGAATGTGGATGGTTGGTGTTGTAACTTGAATTTTATAGCTTCTCAGTATATGTTCTGGATGTCAAGAGGTTTAAGGATGTGATGAAAACATGCCCTATTATAATAGACTCTACAAAGTTATGGCAAGGGAAGAATGAGGCATTACTGTGATAACAACCATCTGAATATGTATATGTTTTTAGAATATATGCATGAGATATGCATTTGGTTTTCACACACATATATATTATTCTCACTTATGTTTTCTTCCTAGTATCATATATTAAGATTTTTCTATTTGTCCTTGAATAGGTTGTCTTTCACTCATGATAATGAATAACAAGTGGCATGGCGAGCATGGTACCTATCTAGCCACATTTTTAGAGGCATATATGGTACGCTTGTAACCATTAAAGCATATGGATGATGATCATGGTAATGGAGGTGATGATGATGACTATGGGACAAGAGAAGAGGATATTTGTGGTGGAGACACATATGATAATGCCATCACACATGATGATACCATTGCAATCATCATTGGTGATGAACTCCTAAGTGTCCTAAAAAGGTGATGGCCTAGTGGCTAGCACTTGGGCTCACAATGGTAAGGTTGTGGGGTCAAGTCTGATTAGGTGCATCATTTGGTTGGACACTTATGTTCACGTGGTGTGTTTGTGCATGTCCTAGCTCTTGCCCCATCGAGGACTTGGTTGGTCTTCCTCCTTGGTAGGTTCACTACTAAAAGGTGGAGGGTCCTAATGAGATGAAGCTTCATTGAATGTTCATTTGGCTTGTGAGTTATCCTATCTATGCATAGGAAAAGTGCTAGTATGGCTCTTGCTTGTTCTCTTGGTTGATATTGGAGGGGAGGCACCACCTTCTGGGCATTTAGGTGTGTGTGTCTTATCTCAAGGGAAAAAAATGAATTCTAAGACAAGGACATTTGACTAGAAAATAGGAGGTCATTGAAAGGATGGTTGGGTGCTTGTTGGGGTGGTATGACTAATCCACATTTATGGGTCCATGTAATCGAAATTTTTCTCCAAATCACCAAAGTAAGGTTTTGACCTATGGTTTCCCAACAATTTTCAAACATGTTTATTGACCTTGACAATGATAATCAAACTAGGTGGGGATGCATATATTCTAACTATAAGTGAGATAACAATGAGAAACTCTAGTTCAAGAATGATAGAGTGATTATTGCTTGCCATTGACATGATCTTGTCGATGGGTACATGTGGAAATGCATATGTAAGGTCCTCAACATTATTTTTCATGCTACACAATATGTATTGAAATGATAATATTGATATTGGGGATGGAAGTTTATGTGTGTGAGTTTTAGTGTCTTCACAACTAACTTGGACGATGAAAATTGTGATAATTTAATTTAAAAAAACGTGTCATAACAAACACTTGTATAGATCCTAAACTTGTGCATTGTATCCAACTCTTCTTAGTCATTGTAGGAGAGTGGATATGGCTAGAAAACATCTACCTACATTGTTAATGTAGCTTGAGAGAGAAGGCTTGGAACAATCGTCACCGAAAAGTAGGAGCTAAGAATCCATGTGTAAGGTCCTCAACATTATCTTCATACTTTCATGGTCTATAGCGAAATCATGCTTTTGACATCTAAAGGTGAGGGATTGCAATCTAAAGGTGAGGGTTTCAACAGCCTTGGAAAACGATCCCCTATATCTTGAAGTTGGATTGTGAACATAAAAAGGTATATGAAGGAAGCCACGCCTTTTATGGTGGATCCAATCCAGTCATGGGCAATGAAGTATGTTACGAACAGTTTTAACGATGATTGATGGTATCTATCTATATGATCATTTTGCCAACGACGTGTGATACTTTTTCCATCCGATATCGATGATGTGAATATTTTATTATTCACTTGATGACGTTTACACGCATGTAAATCTTTTACTGTTCACTAAATAACATCTACATGCGTTATACGAAGAAACATGTGATAGTTTGTTTCACGAGCAGTTTCAATACCTTTGAAGCTTGTAATGACGTGGATCTCTGATAGGAAGTTTTTTACCTCGGTCGCCACGTGTCCCAGCCGCCCTTCTTCCTTCTTTTAGCTTTTTCTCACCGGCCTCGTCTAATCAATAATCCGGTTGCTTCGCCTTTCCTATTAAGGTTGAATGATTATCTACTGTGTACCTTTGAAAATACAAGGCAAGCCCCTTTCGATCTTGAGTCCTACACGTTTACGATCCATCACTTTACGATCTAAATAAGGACTTTACGGCCATTATACCTATCCTACAAGCAATAGAGTCTTGTGCGTTTTCCATTTCGATAAGAACCTCTTCAATTGGGTAAATTCGGATGACAATGCCATACTATTATAATTTCTATCCATCATGCCCATCTCTAAACCTTACTATGCCATTCCACTCAAAGCTTAGCCAACTTTACCTTGAGAAATCACATGACTAAGCATACCTAATGGATTACCATGACTTAGCAATGGGAATATAACTGCTCTTTTCCAACCCTCTAGCCCCACTAATTGCAATAAAGCATGACAAATTCTGCCACTCCTCTCACTGCCTCTTTTACTCCACCTACTATTGGGGCCTGTCAACATTAGGGTAGTCTTAAAGCATATCTACTACCTTGCAGTTGGCATCAAATGTCTTTCGGAAAATTGATGCCTCCTCCTTAAGCATGACAAGCTACCCTCTCCACATTAAAAATGTAAGCAGACTTGAAGCCAATGGTGGTAACACTCCTCCCTTATTAGCTTGAGTCGAGGGATCTCTTTCTTGTTGGTAAATATGCAAATTGTGGAATTGAATTCCCTATGCATCTTCAACAATATCTTCTCATGCCTCCTCAAGAAAATTGGACTACGTTCAACCCAAAACTGAAGGCTAACGGTTGTGGAAAATGCAAGGATATGCTACCTTGTCTTATTCATAGATTATTGATATGCTATGTAATTGTCATTATCTATTGGCAGCCTTAACACGCATACAACACTACCTATTATCTTGCGCCAATTGACATGCTTCTTCTTCGTATTATTGTTGCCTATAGACATCACTGATGTCTATTATGCAAAGTTGTTGTAAGCTGCTGACGATGCATAAGTCTTTGAGGATCGTAGTTGGTAGATAAGAAGGAAGGATTTTTCATGCTTCTATTTGCATTTGAGGTATTTCGTGAGCTAGTTGGTTCAAGACTACGAGACTTTGCAAAAGAGACGCTGGTGTTCCTCCTCGGTAGGGTGCCATTGAGAAGCGAGCATTAGCATGTCAGTGTCATATTTGAGCCACTATATTGGTGGGCTAGCAGCCCACAAAATATAATTTTTGCAGGCTATGTGCTTCTAGCAAGCAATATAATGGGATGCCAACATGCTTACTACATCTTCATGGTACGATATACTATTTTCAATCAATTGGAACATGAAATGGTTTATATAATAAAAGAGAGATAGCTCTCTATTTGGTTCTTAGCTAATATCTTGAGCTCAAGGCATAGCTTTTTTTTTTTTGTGTTCCCTTACTCATGCTCTAATTCATACTCAGTTCTTGGGGGTTATTCATATGATGGATTAGTATGTGATGGAGTTTCACCTCCTATCTAGTATAGCATCTACTACAACATTGCATATGGCATTACGAAGAAATTGTACTCACGATCCTTGAAGAGCTCACATTTTTCTACATACTACAAGTTACAAAAATAATGAATAAAATCTTTTTACCACCAATTCCAAAGGAGGATCTCACATGCCATCAAGGCCTTTAGCTAAACAAACTTGGCTAGTTCCCTAACAACCACCTTAAACATTATTCCAAATCACCTTCTAGTCCACAAAGTGGAGAGAGATTCAAGTACCATATTGGCTTGCCCTTACTTAGGAGGCACTTTGTAATCACTCTCAAGAGCAAGATGATGTAGCAAGAAGGTAGTTACTACCAAACCTTCATAAGTCTATGCTTCCATGTTTTCCAGTTGTTTTATAGGAAGGGGCTCTTCCAACCTTCCTTTGTTTTGCAAGAAACGTCAATAGTCCTCTAGCTTGAGTGCTTGCCTCTCTTGCTACTCATGTAGTCCCCTAACACAAAAAACCACACCTTTAACATGAAGCTAAGTTCATTTCTGATCCCTTAATCTAGAGACTAATAGCCCTATAGAAAACAACATTAAACCAAGTCAAATTACTCCAACACCTACATAGATGCTAACAATGGAGATGAGGTGCTTAAGCATCAATAAACACTTAATCCATGATAGAGAAAGTCTTGTTGCCTTGGATTAATAAGATATTGAAAATTGTCCTTTATTTATTAAAGACTTTCTTTACTATGTCATATGAACTTTTGGTCAAAGATAGTGTGCTAGCTATAATGACCCTTGATTGGGGAAAGGATTGCCTTAAAAACTACAAACTTGCTCAAATTAACCTTTGTTTCTTATGATCCCTAAACCAATTAATTAGACAACCTAGACACTTATAGGTGATCATGATATCCTTGAGCTTTAAAGGCCAATGCTTCTACAAGGGAGATTTGTTGTAAAGCAATTAAGCAAGACCAATTCCATAATTCCCATGCTCATAATGGAACGTAATAAGGAAGAAAAATCATTTTAGAATTGCATCCAAGACTTAGAAGAGCCTTTCTAGGCCATGACTAAGTTGGACTTATCATCTATAAACATTGTTTTAGTAAATCCTTCAATCCCTTAGGACCTTAAGGCATTTGATGATCCTTGCCATAATCATTGTGTCTATATCCCTTAGTAGAAGTTCAATAGCTACTGCAAAGAGTAGTAGAGAAACTAGGAAACCTTTCCTAATGGACCACTTTAGCTCAAAACTTTTGGGTGAGGACTCTCCATTAACAAAAATTCTAGACACTACATTCCTAGAAATTGTGGATACCATCCCGCAAGAGTTATGCCCAAATCCCATCCATTTTACCACACTCAAGTTGAAGTTCCAAATAACTCATTTGGAGAACTTGTTAAAATCCATGTTAACTACTCAAACTTCTTCGCACTTGTTGCTACTAAATCAATTTCCAAGATGCCATATATTATGGTATCATGGAACTTGCTACGGTGGATGAAACCATACCATAGGTTATGTAGTATTTGAGTAGTGTACGCTTGATTCTATATGCCAACACATTTGCCATAACTTTATAGGCCACATTAAGCATTGTGAGACACCTTGAGCCACTAGGTAGCCTCTACGTGATACTTTAGGTACTAGTTGACCAAGCCTTCATCATATGGAAAGGAATCTCAACTTGCATAAAGGAGCTAAGAGAATTCAATTGGTAGCCCATCGAGACCCAAAGATTTTCCCCTCCTCATATTGGTGATCACAAGCTCCATGTCTTCAATGGAGGAATTTTTCTCTAGCATCAATTGACAATAACCACTCTTTAGGCATCTTGAATCTAGTTGCACCCAAGGAGTCTAGAAGGCTTACATCATAATCTATCGATAAGATACGTTATAGGGCCTCAATAGAGACTTGGTGCTCCCAAAATGCTTTACCAATACCTCTATTATCCTCTCTTAGCACTCCATCAAGCCCTCCATTGAGACAAACATTTTCTTCTTCCACTTGGATTTTGAGGAGTCAAAACAAGACATAGAGTGCAAGTCTCCCAAGACTTAAGAGACCCTAAGTTTCTTTTGGTTGGATAGGGAAGTCTTCACATGTATAAGCTTGTTGAGCTTGAATGAGATCTTTGAATACTTGTAGGAGTTGAATAAGAATGCCATCACTTGGAAACTTGTTGCACCATCCCACATCCTTCTCCTCTTTGTGACCCTCCACTTGCCATTGGATTTTGCCCCTTAAATAACCTTCTTAATAGCTCCCACCTCAAACATAATATTTAATCCTGTGGAGATTTCTTTTTATGTAGATTCAAAGTCCCCATGGCATTCAGTTATGCATCTTAGAAACAAATTATAAAGAACACTAAACGGAAATTATATGGTATCAACACTTCTCTAAGCACGTTGAGGTAGCTACCTAGGACAATCCACCAGCCATCATGGATGTCACTAGTTGATCCAAACTTGCTCCTTTCCATGAGGAGCCATGATGTTGGCTATGCCAAATGAAGCCACATATGCAAGTCTTAAGTCTTAGCCAATCCTAAGGATACATCAATAAGGCCAACCTTGGTTATTAATATATCCCAAGCTAATCTTTCCTCATAAAACAAACAACTTCTACCATTTGACATGCCTTGATTGCTATTTGTCATATTCCATTCATTGAAAAGAATTGCATACTAATATTCCAATAGTCCTTCTAGTATCTTCCACTTCTTGGCACAGAGAGAGGATGCACCAATATCATGGTGAACCATGATAATATCATCCTGAGATATGATTGGCCTAAGTGATTTCCTAATTAGAAGTAAGGCTTGATCTCTTCCTCTAAAGTCTAGACTCAACACCTTCAAATATCATGAATCCTAGTAGTTGAGACACGTCTACTTAAATCTCTTCTAAGCCAAGAACATCAAGATTGCATCTCTTTAGAACCCTACTCCATTGCTCATGATTTTTGATGAGAAGAAGATTCCTTGAAGTTCAAGTTAGTGGCTTAAGCATTTGTGGCAATGCAATGCTATTCCAAATCAATGCAGTTGCCATATTCATCCTCTAGTAGCATCATAGACATTATGATCTAGTAAAGGCTTGTGAGTAAGATTTTTGAGGGACATTTTGGGTTTTCCCTACTCGTTTTTAATTTTCTACTGACCCTTATCAAGGGGAGGGGATTTTTCCTTGTTGCACAATGTTCCCCTCTTACTCAATTCTTCAACTAAATCTCCATGCTTCTAGCTACATATTAAAGAGCCATTTTAGAATTCTTTCGAAACTTGACAAAGTGTTCCACGTCTACCTTAGGGGCATCCTTGCCTTGAGCCTTATTGAAAGCTTGTGGCACACTCTCATCCAATACCAAAGCCGCCTTCACTTAATCCATCAACATCAAGACATTGGGAGAATCCTCCCTTTTTTCCTCAATTTGCATGTTAAGATCCTTGGTGAAATTTCACATATTCCTACATAGATAAGGAGAGTCTAGGAAGCGAGTAAAATTTACCTTTTGTGTTAGTGTATACCAAATTACTAGATAATTCTTTCCAAGTTTCAATCACACTCATTGAATGAGCCAACTAGAGCCAGATAAAGACCTTGGCTCATAAGACAATAATGCTAGAGTCATGCTTTTCCATTGTATATCTCCTCGAACCAACACTTGAACTCATGCTCACTTGGGGGACTTACCCATGGAGAAAAAGAATTGGCTTGCTAGTGAATAGTCAATGTGCATATATTTGATCTTAGCCATAGAGAATGCAATAAGTGCTTTGAGAACATTATTTTTTCATTCATCCCCAAAGTATCAATTAGTCCTCGTCTTGTTAGTGTGAGCTCATAGATTAATGTGCATTGACTTCTATACCTTTTCATGATCAATAGGTCTAAATTTGATGGCATACCCCCATGCATCCATGCATGTAAGGGAGATGAGCCATTGCATGTTAGTGTGGTAATGGTCACTCGATGCACTATCAAACAAGAACCACCCCGTAGCCCTCTATTCATTTGCCCCAATTGTTCATGATAATTTTTATGCTTCCTTGAAGAGCTCTAACTTGGATTGTGTTGTTTGGTACTCTAAGGAGATAATTGGAAACCTAGTTATATGGATAAAAACTCTATTGGAATGAATATTTTGAACATTTTCCTTTGTTTTTAGTTAAGTTCATGTGTTAATACATCAACATTTTGGTGCTACAAGAGAAAACACTTTGATGGCCCCCTACTACTAGGATTATGATCGATGGCCTCCTAATACTAAAAGTTAGTGAGTAGATGGGCATTGTATATGACTGATAGCCCCCTACTATTAGATAAGAATTATGATTGATGAAAATTACTTGCATTAAAAATATTATTATTAGTTTGTACTTTGGACACGTGGGGTTGCCTTATATGGATGTAGTTAAGTTTAAAGGGATGTGTGGGTCACTTGTGGGGATTCGGGAAAGGTGAGGAACATGGAAGAAGAAGAAGAGAGAAGGAAGAGGAGTGTGGAGGCTACGGCAAAAAGGGCTTGGGAAGGGCATGCAAGACACAATATGGGGAAATGCAATGAGAAACAAGACAAAGGAAGGAAAGGAACGCCCGAAACTTGAAATGCGATTATGATTCCATTCTCTCTCTCTCTCCATATCCCAGCGTATAAAAAAATCAAAGATGGTGAAGAGAGAGAGTTTGTTAGGTGACTCGCTCTCCCTCTGTACCTAGAAGGTTCAAGCCTCATGGATTTACTATACCAAAAGGTCCATTATTTTTAGATTTGTTCTACCTACCTTTTGTTTGTGTGTGACATGTGTGTGTTTTTTTGTTGTGCTCTCTTCTTTTCTTGGGGCGATTGGGGGGGTTGTGGGTGGGTTTGTTGGGAACTTCCACAACATGATGATTGATGACTCACAACAACTTCCTAGGGCAAGTGTGTTGTGGGAGATAGATCATCATCATCACATTATAGCTCACCTTACATGACACATCATCTTAACACACCACAATAAATTGAAAACATACAAATCAAGGTTTGGGAAATAGTTGTTACCATAATATACTTGAATCAACATTACAGAAATGCAAAAGCTTAGGCACCAAGTGGTACTTTTTTAAGGATGCTTTTTTGAAATTGTACTCTAGGATGAAGAGAACTTATCTTTTACAAAACCTAAACTTGTACACACACACACACACACACACACACACACACACACACACACACACACACACACACACACACACACACACACACACACACACACACACACACACACACACACACACACACACACACACACACACACACACACACACACACACACACACGTGTGTGTGTGTGTGTGTACATATATATGTATACATATGACAACTTTGTGTCATAGGATTGGACACTTGTTAAAAACCCACATATTGTTGCATCCATTTCTAGCTAATCTTCAAAGCCCAAAAAAAAAAGGGTATCCATTTCATCCATTCAATCATTAATATGATAGCAAGGGATTTGTAACAATATGAGTATCCCTCACCCCCCCCCCCCCCCACACACACACACACATAGACAAATACAATCTTATCAAGTTCCTGACAGCCCCCACGTCAAATGCTTCCACATGAGCTCCGTACTGATTCCTTTAGTACTATTACAACCGCTTCTATTTATATATACATAAGAATAGTAATTCAAGTTCTTAATATCCTAGGATCTATACGACCAAACATGTGATGATTATGAAAAAATCTAAAATAATGTTGAATTGACAACCTTGAATATAAATAAATAGGTTTGGAATAATAGAATCAAAAGCATACACGACTTAATGGAATACTTTATCAAGAAACTAACCTTAACTTTAAGGAGGAAAACTTTTATGATGGACAATGTAAAAAGTGTCCATAACATGTAATAATAGAATAAATATTCAATGCCTGACATATGACATAAGAAGTGCATGAATCGAAATAGTTCTATTACTTAGGGGTGTTGTGATAGAAGGTTGCACTTTGCGTGATACGCCATTGCGTTCTTTCACACATGAGAAATTTGTCTTGATATCTTGATATCTATATTCATTATGTGACTTAATTTTTGAGCCTACTTTACACATTTTTCATTTAAGCTAGCTATCATTTAAAAAGTCATTTAAAAGAAATCATGATTGTCATTCTTATCATAAGTGGCTACCAGGCGCTCTGTGCCTAGTTTCCTCCCAACACTTTGCGCCGACAAAGCATGAGAGACCCCAAAACCATTGTGAAGCACTTGTATTATTAATAGTTATTATATTGTACTTCCATATCAGTTATTAAAACCCTAACTTTATTTTCAAAAATACATTACTCTTGCAATTTGTTTACTTCACCATACAAAAGAAAGAAAAGCCATCTAACAATATTTATCTAAACCATATGGATACGAAAAGATGAATGAAAGAAAATTACTTTTAAAATGTCATTGTAGTATATCAATCATAACAGAAACAAAATATGTAAGAAAGTATGTAATGCTCTAAATCATTTATTGAAAAGAAAGCATTATTTTCTTAGTAGAGTTATTCAAAGTGGATGTAGCATGTAGAACATGCAATGGTGAAGTTGTGACATATCCTCTCCCAAATTGTGTTGCAACACGTGAAAATAAAAATGAAACATTTACGAAGAAATTAGTGAGTAACACTACAAGATATAGACCTTATACCGACATTTAAAGCGATGAAAATATAAACAACAAAATTTACCCCCGTCGTCGCAAAAAGCATCGTTATTGACGATGCAAAAGAAATGTCGCTATTGGCGTCGCTATATGCGTCGCATTTGCGATGCTAATAGCGACGCATATAGCGACGCCAATAGCGACGCAACCAGTAAATTTGCGACGCACATAGCGACGCCAATAGCTACGCGAGCAGTAATTTGCGACGCAAATAATGACAGTAACAGGGGAAAAAAAAATTTGTGGCATGAGAGCCATACAAAATAGTTTCTGCACTACTGTATACAAAGCGCTTGCAAACAAAAAGAATGTATATTGAAATCATAAAATTGATACATGAAATAAATACATGATTGCATAAAATGCAATTGGTACAATCATGACAGGATATCACTAATACATAGAAAATGTCTACATAGATCAGGCGACTAAAAAATAAAGGTGTGTGAGCTCCAAGGATCCAAGGGCGAGCTAGAAATCCTCGTTCCCGGAAAGCTCATCCCGCCGCAAAGGAGCATCGAACGGATTCTGTAGAAAAAGAAACAACACATCAATCCACCATACAATAATGCATTTAAATATCTCATGGTAACTATGGACAAGAAAGATGAGTGACTTACAGGGCCACCGTGTCTATACAATCGGTCGATCAATGCATTGAGACCATGCCTCTCTGCATATCGAGTCTCAAGGCCTTGCGGCTCGCGATTTGTAATGGAGTGCTGCAAAGAAAACAAAATGCTAACTGTTAGAAACATGATTGTCAGTACAAAGAATATTTCAAAAAAACAAACAAGCAAAACAAAAGAGAAACTTACAAAGTCCTCCAAATATGTCCTGTGGCCGCCACTCCCAAGATGATGGACCACTCCGGCCTCGAGTCGTGCCCTCGCCGCCTCGTGCTGTTGACTCCAACGTCCTAGCAAATCTGTAGCCAAAAGGGGTGCCATCAAAAGGGATGCCACCTTGCTGATGAACGGCTGCGCAAAAGCTGAAGTAACTGGAGTAGACGTCCCCACAAGTGTGACAAATCCTAGAGGTGATGCAGCTCCAGCTGAACGATGAGATGGAGATACCACATCCGTGTCTCCACAGTAGCATCCCCTTGATCCCGATGCAGTCCCTCCCTCTGGCCCAAGTCGTGAGCGTTGAGATCGTCTGCTCGAAGTTGAAACATCTGATCGCGCTGAAGCAGATTTAGCAGAGTGCCTTGACGAAGAACGAGACAGCTCCTGGTCTGCCATCTCTCTGAATCTCGCGAGCTGGTCTGGAGACATGTGTGTGAAGATATCCTGCAACTCCTCATCGCTCATCCCTTGACTCATCCTAAAAATGTCACCTGCACAGATAAAAAATGGTGTTAGAATAATCAATTTAAATTATACAAAGCACAGTAATATAAATCATTTTTAAAAAATCCCTCTTAAAATGCATATCTTATGTACCTTTATAAGAAATCTAAACAACGAATTGAGTAAGTGGATGCTCCAAGAATGAAGTATCCTATGGTCCCATGTTAATCTCCTGACACAACTCCGCATACACTGGAAGGTTGATAGACATGTCACCACAAAAGAATGAGTCTGTCTCGTTCTCAAAAAATTCTTGGACTCCTGTATTTCCATCATTGTTAGCCGATGCGGGCTCCAAGCTTGCGACGGCCTCCACCCCTTGTAATATCGACCCCTCTATTTGCATATTATCTTCATCTATGCACGGAACATCGCTTTGATCATATACTCTCGCACTTCGGGGAGTTGAAGGTATAACATACCACCATTGAGGTTATCGGGGGTTTGGATAGAAGATTACCTGTTCACAAACACATACAAAGCGAGTTCAAACCATTGTGACATAAACCATGTCGTATTACAATTAGCAAGAAAATGACTCTATGCACCTGTTCACAATGGGCCGGCAACACAAAGGTGTCGCGCAAATCCATTCATTTTTTTTCGGAATCTATTTCGAGAAATCCAGATGGACCTCATCGAACTGTTGCTCCAGCTCCTCCAAGTACCACTTTGAACCACTGCACATCGAATAGTATCATGGAGAAGCTACGGTAATCCATCATAATAATACTTTGCAAGTTTCCAAAATACTCCATCTCATCCACAACCGTGTTCGGATCCGTTGCTCGTCGCCGGCTCTCTTACTTGAACCTTGCCATGACACCACAGTCCATTGTGGAGCGCATTTTGTCAATATGCTCCACGCGAAAATTCTGTCCACGTGCCCACGCTGCACTATATATTTTGTACTGTTCATTGAAACACTCAAATTAGATGTCGCATATAAAATTTGGATACGACATATTCTAAACCCCTCATCACCTTTGGACTACATCCCCTCGAGAATTCCCACTCCTCCATTGAGACCTCTATCCCTTCGTTGCTGGATGCTGCAGTCAAGGCTCCATGCAACCATCGTGTTGACATAAACTGTGGCATCTCCTCCATGCCTTTGGGATATCGAATCGGTCGATGACGTGTACTACGTCGGAATTCAGCTTGCGCTTCCTCTCGATCTTGCCTTGCAATCTGGTACTTGGCGAGCCACGTCTCCATGGAGGCATGGTGCAACATACAAAAGTGATTCACCTTCTTTTCCATTGAGGCATCCATTCTTTTTTCTACCTTATTTCCAACCACCACATCTCCAGTCAGTCTATTATCGTCCTTCAGCGTCCATAGCATTTCATTGTCTGGTTCCACTGTTGGTAGCCATTGTGAGATATGCACTAACGCCTCTGACACCAACCAACCTTCGGCCATGCTACCTTTTGGCCGAGCTCGTTGTCGCACAAAGCCTTTCAGGGTTTCCATGAAGCACTCCAGGAAGAACATCCATCGCGTATGGACAGGTCCAGCAATCTCCACTTCGTCCTCAAGATGCACAAGAAGGTGGACTTGTATCATGAGCATGCTAGTGGGTAGGTATTTCTCAAAGAGACAGACCGTCTCCACTGCTCCCCACCTTGCGGATTCAATAGAGGACATCTTAATCTCTTTGTGTGAGATCCATTGCACCAAAGCCGACAACTTGTAAATGGCCCCGCAAATTTTTGGAGTAAGGCATCCTGCAATCGCGATCGGTAGGACAAACTGCCACAAATGAGAAAGCATTATGAATAATGGCCACTTTTCAAATTGCAAAATGCCCACGCTAATTACAATCCATTCTGTTCACAAACCTGACATATCTTATGCCAATCATGGGATTTTAGCCCTGACAATTGGTCATCTTTAGAAAATGCGGACCTGAGAGAACGCATCATACCCGTCGGAGTGCGGATAGACTTGATTACTTGCTTCACAATGCGCTCTTCTTTAGTGGACAAAACCCAAGGAGCGCGAGGAAGCTGCACTCCACCATCAACACTCGACTGCGGCCAAAACGCCTCCATCTTACCTACCTCCTTCAAATCCATTTGTGCCCCTATAGTGTCTCTCTTTCCTGTGATGTGGTCCCATAGCAAACTGCCCACATTCTTGAAAATATGCATGGGATCCAACAAGTGGTTGACCTGTAAGTGGGTCCAATATGGCAACTCGTAGAAAAATGAGAACCGTCGCATTCCATTTGGATGTGATTCCGGGTTTACCATTTTCAGCTCGTACCAGCTTGTGGCGTTCATACGTGTTGGAGGTCGTCCAAGGAAACCTTCCCTGAGTTCATGATCCTCCAGAAAGAAAGCGGCGTGTCCTTGATATACCATCTTCTTCATGGTTCATGACCTTCGGGAGTCTAACTGTGGCCCACACAATGGACATGCATGATAACCTGAGGTAACCAGACCTGTAAGGCGAGCCACGACCTAGTGAATACTTGATTGAATGAGATAAAATATAGATACTACCAACGAGAACGGAGGTCTTCTCACCTGAGCACTCTCCCAATCCCGAAAAGTCATGCATCGTCCACATGAGAATGGCTCGAATGTTGGCCGACCGCTGACCATCGCGCCTGCTCATATCTTGCACAGTGACCCCCTCCTCCCACAAAATCTTAAGCTCATCGACTAATGGACGAAGATACATGTCCATATTTTTTACTTTGTAGTTTCCTGGGACGAGAAAGCTAAGGATGAGATGTCCTTTCTTCGTAGAAAGCCATGGAGGGATGTTGTAGTTGACAAGCACTATAGGCCACACACTGTAAGAAGTTGAGCACAGACCGAATGGGTTCACACCATCCATTGCGAGACTGAGCTGAAGATTCCTTGGCTCTTGCGCAAAGCCTGGGAAGGTAGAGTCAATGTGGCTCCATGCGCGTGAATCCGTTGATATTTGTTGAACTCCATCTGTGGACCTATTTTGCACATGCCACGTTATCAAGCTTGCCATGCCGGACGTGCGAAACATATGGTTTATGCGGGGGATGAGCGAAAAGTGTCTGAGAACTTTTTGAGGGATGGTTTGCCCTTGCAAGTCCTGTCAATACCTATGAGCACCACACTTTGGACATGTCTCCATAGTCTCGTATTCATCTCAAAACAGCATGCAATCGTTGATACATGCATGGATGTTATTGTAGTCCATGCCAAGCTTCCGTAAAATATGTCGTGCATCATCACGAGACTCAGGTATGGTATTTGCAGGTGGTAATATATGATATTTCAATAACCTGAAAAAAATCATAAAACACCTTGAAAAAGCACAAATATTTGTAATAATAGTGTAAAAAAAAAAACAATGAAGCTTATGTGCAAGGTACTTGAATAACTCGGTCACACTCGTATCGCTCCACCCGTATTTTGCTTGCACCCTTAAGAGTGCAAGCAATGTCTTCAACCGAGATACTCGGCACCCATCATATAATGGTATGGATGCTTCCTCTCTAAGTGGATCAGATGTCTCGACATCCATAGGAATCAATGCATCGATCATTGTCTCCATCTCAGGCTCCAAGATTGTAGGTAGGTTGGGAAGGTTGTCTGTCTCCTCTGGCATTGACCGTATAGATTGGCCTTGTGAGTGGTGGATTGGCTCCTGCAATCCATCCATCTCACGTCCACGAACTCTTCTAATTGGCCGCAAAGGGTGCACTCCCCCTTGGGACGAGACATCACCCCCTGGATAGAAAATTTGCCAACAAGACCCAATCTTATTGTGTATGGTTTTCAATTAGCTTGCGAGCACAATGCATGATTAATATTAACTTCAAATTACCATTTGCTGAAAATCCGCAATCGCCTGATCAATGATCTCAGATTGAAACTCGCCAAATCGTCGTACGTGTTTTATAGACAATCGGCGTTTTTGTCTAATTGCCAACTTGCATTGAGAGCAAGGACATGGGACATGCTGATTAAGATATGCCTCGCGATCTTGAACAATAAGACCTTCTTCATTTTCCATTTTATCTACATTACAGCAAATGAGGCTCAAATGGATAGCTTTATGGAGATGCTAAAAGGAAAAGTGATGAATATGTTACTTCATCATTGCAACAAAAAGATTGATGACAAGGATGCTATGATTAATGAAGTTCTTCACGAGGTGAATATAGAGTTGAAGGGGATGGAACACGATTCTTCTTTGGGATTTAACGGTGATAAGTCAATTATTGAGGTGTCTTCTTGTACAACCATTATACCTTATATACCTAGCTACGGTCTCTAGGTTATGTACTTTGAGTATCTTAGAGGGGCACTACTAGGATTACTTATACAATTGCACTAGAGGGCTTTGAGTATAAGTAATCCATTTATGAGCATCATTGAGGATCTCTTAGTCTAATAATAAATCAGTCTCAACAAAAAGCATCTTAGAAATGTGGTTTTTTTGTCCTAGGATCGCGTATTAAAATTAATGCCATCTATGACATTTATAAACTATAGTAATAAAATTTGTTTCAATCAATTCTACTCATAGTCATAAGACTTGAGAGAAAATATCCTATGCTCAATTTAAGGGATTCTTCTTCTATAACAATACTTTTGGGTTCATTTTGATGAAGTACCGTAATGACCATTAGCTAGGGTATCATTTTCTTTTAGTCCTTCCGTTGACTAGTTTTATGCTTTCTAATTTGTTATGCCTATAAAGTTAATACAAAAACAATGAATTATGCATATCACAATTAGATCCTCTACTTGGACATTATGAAGGACATGACCAATTTTAAGCCATCTTAAAGAGTCACTAATGTACATGGCCCATGGCAAAGCACATTGCATACCATTATCGATAAGTCTATTATCGTGCATCTTAAATTTCCTAATTAGACTTTATAAAGTGTATGACTAATTTTTAGCCCTCTTAAGGAGTCGATGTAATGGTACCCATAAAAAAAGCAAAGTGGATACCATTACCATAATCATGGATATGCTATCGTTCCAATATATGTTATCTTTCTCTTTCTCTCCCTCTCTCTCCCTCTCCCTCCCTCTCCCTCTCTTTCTCTCACATTTCCTCTCCCTCTCACAATATATCTTAACACTCTCCAAAAGCAAAAGGGAGAGGGAGAGAGAGAATGCACTCTCCCTCCCTCTCCCTCTCCCTCTCTTTCTCTTTCTCTTTCTCTTTCTCTCCCTCTCTCATTTCGTCCCTCTCCCTCTCCCTCTCCCTCTCTTTCTCTCCTTCTCTCTCATTTCCTCTCCTAAACAAGCAAAAAAGGAAGTGATTTAAACCTTTAATAAGCAAAAGGGAGAGGGAGAGAGAGAATGCACTCTCCCTCCCTCCCTCTCTCTCTCTCTCTCTCTCTCTCTCTCTCTCTCTCTCTCTCTCTCTCTCTCTCTCTCTCTCTCTCATTTCCTCCCCCTCCCTCTCCCTCTCCCTCTCTCTCCCTCTCCCTCTCTTTCTCTCTCATTTCCTCTCCTAAACAAGCAAAAAAGAAAGTGATTTAAACATTAAAAAAGCAAAAGGGAGAGGGAGAGAGAGAATGCACTCTCCCTCCCTCGCCCTCTCCCTCTCTTTCTCTTTCTCTCCCTCTCTCATTTCCTCCCCCTGCCTCTCCCTCTCCCTCTCTTTATCTCTTTCTCTCACATTTTCTCTTCTAAACAAACAAAAAAGAAAGTGATTTAAACCTTAAACAAGCAAAAGGGAGAGGGAGAGAGAGAATGCACTCTCCCTCCCTCTCCCTCTCCCTCTCCCTCTCTTTCTCTTTCTCTCCCTCTCTCTCTCTCTCCCTCTCTTTCTCTCTCATTTCCTCTCCGAAACAAGAAAAAGAGAAAGTGACTTAAACCTTAAACAAGTAAAAGAAAGAGAGAGGGAGACTCACTGATGAGATATGGCGAGTGTGGGGCGGCTCCTCTTTGCGATGAAGGCTCCTCTCCTTCGTGAACAACGGCAGCGGCGGCGGTGGCGGTGGCAAGTCTTCTTCCTCTCCTTCTCTCATGACGGTTGCTCTCTCCCTCGCTCTCGCTCTCAAAACACAAAACGTGAAAACGCAAAATGAAACCGCGCTCGGTTTCGGCCCACTTTTTTTCCTGTGGAGCGTCGCTATTGGCATCACTATTTGCGCAAATTGCTATGCCGCTACGCGGCGCCGCTACTAGCTCAAATCCTTGTAGTGTAAGTACTATAAAATAAAACATTTACCAAAAAAGTGTGTAAGTACTTTTTGGGGGCTTGGCATGATTAGCTCTCTAACATTCGTAGAGCAATCAATAAAGTTTGGATGGAACTGGTGCAAAGTAATGAAACATGACAAATGTTGAAACTCCCATTTGCTCTAGTCATTTGGTATATGTCTAGTGTGGGAGTGGGATATGAAGCAATCGTTTTTTGTTTGTCTAACAAATAGCATTGGACATATCCAAAATATAGAATTTCTATATACAAAGAAGTATTTCCATTAGTAAATCCATCATTTGGCAATCTTCCAATTACTTTGGTCAAAGTTCTATGGGTTATGTCATCTGTAGTCGCGATGCATAATGCCTCTTGAATTCTCATTTGGTAAGGTGATGGCAAATAATATTCAAAAACTTTTTGAGCCATCTAACAAAAAAAATATGAAAATGTAAAAAATCAAAAATATTTATTAAAATTGATAAGGTATTCTTATTTGTTCTTAGGGTTTTTTTTTTCTTATAATCCAAAAGCAAACCCCAATAACACAAGAAGTTAATATACACCTTACAATTTAAAAATAAATCCTAAGAACAAATAAAAAGTTAATACACCTCATAATCAAAAAGAAAATCCTAAGAACAACAAAATAAAATAATTAATCTAAAAAATAATTACTAATTTAAAAGTAATTTATGCATGATAATTTGTGAATATATGATTTTTAGATTAAAAATAAAAAAACCATAAATATGATTTTATTCAAATATCAATATATATCAATATGAAGTTGTACGGATAATGTCATTGGTAGTCATAGTGTGCAATGCCCCTCAAAATTTTGGATTTATCGTGGCCAGTTGTAGGATACAGACCAATGAGTTGTTTCCTTGTCTCCAGGTCAACCTATGTTTGTAGCAATAGCTTGACTTATTTACAGTTAAACCCTAATTAAGTCGAATTAAACCCTAGCCTTACATATCATATAGGGTTTCATTTATCAAATTGTCTCAAAAAATTAAGTTTAGCAATTCAAATGCGCATCTTATATCTATATTTTAAGAAGGATCCCTAACATATAGTGCAACTGAAATTGTCCATGATGCCACACAAATCTAGATGCGAGTCTCTCTTGAGTTGATGATGCAATGCAGAGCTTCTATTCTTGGAAATTCATTTCAATGCACTTATGCAAAAAAAAGAAATTGTGACTTGCATTTTTCTTTATACGAGGATCATGAAATCATCATGCCTAATGCAAATGCGAGCTCCTTCTCTTTAAAGGTTTATCGGATACCATCCTCTTGCACGGTCTTGCATATTTATACATTAGAATCCTAAGATGCACTTGCAAAAATTCAAACCTAATACTCAGCTTAGTATTGCAACAACCCATAGATACTTAGTTGAATCATGGCAACTCATGATCATCATGGCAACTCATGATCATCATGGACTTGATTCTAGCCTTTACACCTACCTTTCTAGTTATGCAATTTACGTGGTGCAAAGTATGATTTATTTCTAATGATGAATATGCTTTATTGATATGTTCATAGGGCTTGACATCGTGACGGTTCCTGGTTTTGGAGTGTCGAATTAGCGTTTTACACTCAATAACCTATTTTTTAGTTCCTTTTACCACTCAAGCATGCCAATGCTAGTGCATAAATCTAATGCTCTATGAACACAATCAATAAAGTCCTTGATTTTAGTGTGCATCAATGCGTAATATTTTGTGCAAATTGTTCATTCTATAACATGCCAAAGTGCAATAAAACACAACTCCCAATATGATTTTATAATACAACCTAGTTGGTGGTTAGCTATCATAGATTTTTGCATGAATACTCTTCCCTACCTAATGTAGTCAATCTACGTTTTTAAAAGATTCCTATCAGAGTAAGATTTATGGAATGCACCTAGTTACCAAGTGTCATGGTTCTTTGACCTATAGCTCCATCGGTTGATGTGGGATTCACGATTGATTGGACCTTACTTCGTTTGGGAGGCATCGTATAGTTTGGCCTTTCCTTCACAGATACACACATAGGCTACAAAGGAGTTGACTCCTCGCGGGGGGGGGGGGGGGGGGGAACCGTGGGAACCCTCTCAAAGAAGGGAGGGAAGGGAAGCTTGGAAGCTTTTAAGGAGATTCCCCCTTTCTCTCTCCCTCTCTCTCTTTCCTTGTTCCTTAGTGCCCTCTCTCTCTCTCTCTCTCTCTCTCTCTCTCTCTCTCTCTCTCTCTCTCTCTCTCTCTCTCTCTCTCTCTCTCTCTCTCTCTCTCTCTCAATCAATTGGATAGTAGGGGTGAAGGGACAAAGAGGTGCCCCTCTCTCACTTGGGGGGGGGGGGGATTTTATAGCATTGTTTGGGGGGGAGGGGAAAATAGCGTGGCATGGAGCGCCCCCCCTCCCCCCCCTTATCTCTACCTAATCGACCAGGTGGATTGTCGCCATGCAAGATATGATGGAGGGGGAGAGAAGGGATAGTCATTGCCTTCCTCTACAACTTCACTACCACCATGTCGACTCATCCTCTCTTGGAGTCGTCGGCCACTGTAGCTCCCCCTTCCTCCACCAGCTGGCGGCGTCGACAGGGAGCATTTTTTATTTAAAAAAATTCATTAATTTATAAAGGGGGTCATACGACGATGTGTTACAACACCTTTGGTGAGGTGATCAACTACCACATAGATGTTGTTCCACCCTTTTTTGGTCACGGGAAGGCCAATGATAAAGTCCATTGTGATGTGGGTCCATTTCCCTTCAGGGATAGGGAGAGACTGTAAGAGGATAGCAGGCCAGAGTGTATTGTCTATATTCTGTTGGCATGGAACACACTTGGTCACAAAGTCCTTAACATCCCTCCATAAGCCCTTCCAATGAAATCTCTTGGCAATCATGTCATATGTTTTGAAAACACCCAAGTGACCATCAGTAGGGCAAGAATGCATCTCTTCCATGATCCTCTACGTGAAGGGTGAAGTGTGTGGGATAACAATCTTGCCATAGGACCAAATAAGACCATGCTTGAGCTGATATTGGGAGTTTTCAGCCATGACATCATGCTATAATTTTTGGTGGAATATGTGGCTGAAATGATCATCTAACAAGTAAGCCTCTTGAAGCTCTTCAACCCAATCACTGTGCAATTCTGAAATAGAGGATACTTTGCATGCCCACATTTGAGAGAGTGAATCAGCCACAATATTATCCTTGCCCCGAGTGTGCAAAATGTAAAAGTCATAGTTTTGTAAGGTTGCCACCTAGCGCCTTTGCTTAGGAGTCAAAGTGGAGTGAGTCAAACAGTAATGGAGGACTCGGTGGTAAATTTTTACTTGGAAGCGACTTCCATACAAATAGTGGTGCCATTTCTTGATGGCATGGAGGATGGCCTACATTTCTTGGTCATATACATTCATTTGCATCTCCTTCTCATCAAGCTTGTGGCTCTCAAATGCAATCACAATATGCTCTTGCAACAATACTACACCACTACCCCTACCAATGGCATCACAATGAATGGTAAACAACTTAGAGAAGTCAAGGTAGACAAGGATGGGGGCAAAAGTAAGTGCTTCATTTAACTATTGGAAGCTATGATCAACCATGGCATCCCATGATTCTCTCAATTGATATAGAGCCACCATGTGTGGGAAAATCCTTCCAAGTAGAGAGAAGCAAAAAGTATTTTCTGATCATTAATGCAAGGGTAGATATTGAAGTAGGACTCCAACTTGGACGTCCATTCCTCCAAGTCAGATGGTGAGGGGGATTGCCCATTGTACTTCGTTAGGATGATCTTGTCATGCAGATCATTGGGGCCATGCTACCCATGGAATCCTTGCTACCCATACATCCCTTGGTGGCCATACATGCCTTGCTATCCATACATCCCATGTGGTGTATTAAGCCCCTGTTGTCCATTATAACCATGCTATCCATGATTTCCATGCTGGCCATTTGCACCATATTGTCCTTGATGGGGCTGATTCATATAGGGTTCATGGGGGCTCCTAGGGAGAGCGGGGGAAATTTGACCAAGGGTGACCAAGGGTGGGAGAAGGCCTCAATGGGATGTTGGCTGCATGGTGGATGGGGGAATTCAATAGGGGCTCATCATGTGCATGAGAGGGTTCACCAATCTCGTAGGTAGAAGGGGAAATTCCCTTAGCACCAAGTATATCATGTGGACCATGCAACGGTTCCTAATGCATTAGGGCCAAAAACGCTTCAAAAATGGCACTTGTAAGAAAGTGATTAAGTTGCTAATTAGTTGAGGTTTAGGAAGAATAAAACCTCTAAATTTGGTTGTCCAGATGTGATTAATGAGAGAATATTTGGTTCATTGAAGAGGTCGGCCATTAATTGCCCTCATCTTTTAATCCAGGTCAAGGGTCACCTTTTCGGCCGTTTATTATCTTGGAACTCGAAAGATTTTGTATTTTCAAGATTTTCGTACGAACTTCGCATTTTTTTGCTCCCGCGTTTTCTTTCTACACACTATTCTCTTTTACCATTCCTTTTGTTGCACTTGCTTCCTATCACTGTGAGATTCTTGCTTGGTTCATTTGCTAGAATGTCTAGCAATACTACTTCAAATAACATAGGCGCAAGCACACGTAAATACATGTTATCTATTCAGCTAGATCCGACTTACACATCTTAGAGAAGTATACATCATCGAGTATTGATAGATGAGATTGAAGCCAACAGGTTGCGAACACAAGGAATGAAGCATATAGATTTGTGGGTGGATTTATCCTAGGGATCCTTCTACAGGTAAACCACCTCCTTTTTTGAATGTCCATGACTATATAAGATATGCTAGAGAAGGTTACAATGGAATGTTTGGCTACTGTATGAGGTTATACTCTGCATCTTACACATATATAGCTCAAATGCACGAAATGAAAAAAGCACTAGAAACTACACAAACAAATATTTTAGAGTTGACAAGTCAGATTGATATTTTGAAAAATGTTAACAAGTCATTGCAGGATAAGCTAACACGCTTGAGAGAAACTCCAGTAGGATTTAGAGAGAGGAAGAGACCATTAAAAAATATAACCAGCTTATGTGAGAGAGCAAAGAAAAGGAGACTAAATCTTACAAAGAAATATGACTCTAACATACTAGGCATAAATATCCGAGAGAATGAGGAAAGAATCAAACTTTTGAAGGAAACCATGAATAAGAAAGATATTTTGAGGATTCTTAAGTCACCAGAAAATGTGGATTTGAGAGGTCCAACTCTCAGAGAGTTAGTGAAGGATTTAAAAGGCACAGTGAAAGCAAATGAAATCGTAGAGACATGTGATACTGTGGGTATAAGTCGAAAAGGTTATCGTGCTATCTCTGGATTATGGTTTAAAAATCTTAAACGCAATAGGGTAAGTATATTTGGATTGCCCCGAGCCCTTGCAGTTTCGACTGCAAGAATTTCCATGAGTTGCAAGATTCCACATGTTTTTGGAGATTACATTCACATCGAAAGGTCTATGTCCTATGAAAAACAAAAAAAACAGGCAATTTTTTATTACAATGAGTTTAACAATATATGGGTTGATCTAAAAAAGGTGCAAATTGCAATGGTTCACATGTATAAAATCACAGTAGAAGAAAGTTATGGTGTTCTAAAGTTTGCCTTGAAGTTGGATGAAGCACAGATTCAAAAGGGACAGAAGATGGAAAGAATTAGCATTTGCCTCATGAACATGGCATTGGACCATGGCAATGGTGAGGGCCAAGCTCCATTGCATAAGATCCAATCCGAGATGGAGATTTGGTGGATTGGTGCAGCCCAGGTACCAATTCAAAATCATCAAATGTTGAAATGGTTGTTCAACCATACAGGTATTCCAAATATCATTAAGTCTCAAAGTGAAGGCGAAATGTTGGTAGTTGATGGGGTTGCTAAATTTAATGTGGAATGGCATATGAGTGCTGATTTGAAAACTATCAAATGTATGCTTGGAATATGTAATGGTGCAAATGCAAAATATCCTTGCATTTATTGCATGGAAAGTATTGGATCCAAAGATTGGAGTAGTTTGCGACCAGTAAGAAGAGCCCCAAATAGAGACTCTATAGATTTGAGTAAATTTAAAAACATAGAAGACATCTGGGATCCCATTCTTTCCATCTCTCCTAAGAATGTTCATATTTGTACTTTGCATGCAGAGATTAGAATAATCGATAAGCTTCTCAGGTTGCATCTTGACTACGCATATTCCATTAAGCCATTATCTTTATCAGATGAGTGTATTGATAAATGCGAGGCATTGCTATCGAAAATGGGATTTCATGGGGGCCAAGTTCACTTGAGAAAGGATCCAATACTTTCAGGAAAAACAAGAGATATCTTGGCCGATGTCTCTATGGGAGGCTCAAAAGCTAGATGATTCTTAGGAAACCATTCAGGAAGGCAGGTGAATGCGGCTTGGGAGTGTTGGAGAGAGCTATGTGAGATCACAACAAATGTTGCAAGCACGCCGAGGCTTGCGTTTCTTAGAATGGAGGTCTGGATAGACCTTGATGTTTTTCTGAAACCCCTCAGGCAACATAAGACAACATATACATATGTGGAAGAGTTCAAAAGATCAATCACAAAGCTTGTTCAGGCGATAAAAGAGGCATAGGGAGAAAAAGATATCACTTTTTATCTGGTAAAGTAATAATTATTTAATATGGGATTATTTGGATAGGTTTTTCAATTGGTATAAAATTAGTGTTACTTTGTATTGCAGCATATTCTTCATATTCATGGACCTTTCTTTGTGGAGGAGCATGGCCCCTTAGCAACTTATAGTAACCAAGGCATGGAAAAATCCCACTATCAAGCACGCACAAGTTATTTTTGAAGCACAAGGCATGGGGGAGGAGTTACAAAAAGCAATGCTTTGGAGGAGCTATTCAACTGGTTTTTTCGACGACAACTTCAAAGAATGCAGATAAAAGACGGCAATGACACATAAGCAATCGCACTTTTATATGTAAGAAAGAATATATACAAAGCTAGTTTTCCAAAACTCTCACATTCTCTTCCTCCTCAGGAATCTTTCCTCTATAACGTAGAAACTTTTTTCTCTTGTAGCCAGCTATAGATTTTACATCAGTTTGGTTTGCAGCTAAGGCGTAGGATGAAAACGCCAAAAAGTATCCTACTCTAGAAGCAAAGTAACCTGGACCGTAGCCAAAAATCCTAATTGTTGCAGTCTTTTACAAAAACATTACTTTGTGGGCATTATATTGTAATCTTGAGAAACCTAGAAGCCTTGTAAGAGCTTTAATACAAAGTATGGGCCATGCTGCATCCTCTGAGAAACTACTATGAAGTATAAAAAAAGAATCAGGGTCAATCCTAGCCAAGTAGTGGCCGAGTGCAATGTCTTTGAATGTGTTACTAGCAGCTCTCGATCCTTTGCCATGCCCCAAGAAGTTATCTATATCAGCAATCTCCAACTGGAAATAAAACCCATACTGAATGAGCATGAAATGTAAACCTACCAATGTGTAAAAGCAAATTCAAAATGATCTTACCACTTGATTTTCATCGTACTCCAATTTAAATGGATTCCATAAATTAATTGATGATGCTGTTTCATTGGTGTTAGTCAATTATTTAACATATTCAGACTCCTCTCTTCCAAAATTGGAAATCCCAAGTTCGCTTTGAATGCGATTGAAGTCCTCATCAGTAATACTCAACTCTTTCTCAGCTTCTTTGGCCTTTTCAAAACAAAGAGAGAGGGCCTCACCAGCATCAATAAACTTATCATCTAGAGTTTCTTTATCAAGTTTGAGAATCTCTTCCTTTGATTCATTTTCTGTGTCAATTATCCCATTTGCAGCATCAGAAGCCTCTGCAATAATTGCTAGACAATAATCTTCCCTGAGGTTAAAAAGTTTTTGAATATCTGACAGTAAAATGTACTCCTTGTCCTTGAAAGGTATAGATGGTAGAGAAGGAACAATATGGTGAGAACTCTCATCAGGTTGAGGGTTTGTATCTCCTTGGCTCTCCTCAATGATAGTCTCAACTTTGAAGTGAGCAACATCCAAATTCTCAGCAATAGAAGCCTCAAAATTTGCATCTACAACCTCCTCTGTTTCCTTTTCATCTACCAGATCATCTAACATGCAAAAGCTGGCAGACTTTGCTCCTTCCAACTGTTGCTCCTCAGCTTTCACAGGGTATTTGACAAGGGTGAAAACAATAAAAGCAGCAAATTTTCTCATCATCTTGCAGTTTTTGGAATGAGTGGAGCAAAATATGACTCTTGAATAAACCTCTCCAGAGAGTGGGCACCACACTTTTTAGTAAATACTGACTTTTCATTTCCTGTTGACCCAATGGGAACATGGACATATTCAATTGTGCCAACTTCAATAGAAGGAACTGCAAGATTTTCAAACTCCAAAAAGTCCTCCAAAATATATTTTTCACAAGATTTCAGAACTTTGTCAAGGTCCCAATCAGGATTAATGACATTTTTCACAACTCCATAGAATGATAGATCCATTCCATTCTGAAGGATAAAATCAAGTAGCCTCTCTGATGGAGTGATATCAGTGAGCTCTGATACTCCTTGACCTCTCATTACCGACGTTCGCTTCCTTGGAGATGTATTTGGCATTCTCACACTGGTGGCAGAGGATGGAGAAGAAAAAGAATGCACAGGCTCATCACATGTTGATGCCCTTGAGCCTTTTGAAAGCCTTCTTCTTTTACCAGTTCCTGGAGAAACCTTGGATCCTAGGAATTCTACGGGTTCAGACATGTTTATAGCTTTTGCCGATACGACACGATAAGAGAGAAACGATTCAGACGGATGTGCCCCCTCGCGCCGTATCGGTGATTCCAGCAAGAAGCGAAAGAGCCACAACGGTGGTCACACGAGCTTGGGCACTATGAGCTTGGGAGAAAAGCTGAAAGAAGACTCTGCAGAACCTCCAAAACGACGCGAAGAGACAAAAGCAAAGAAGGCAAACAGTCGCTCTCGCGCCGTATTAGGATAAGAGACAGAGGTCCCGAAAAAACCAAAAAAAGCCGTATGGATTAGGGACACACCCTTATGTAGGCGCAGAATTATGCCACCTGGCACTATCCGCTGGTCTTCAACACATGGCAGTAGCCGTTGGCCAACACGTGGCTGATAACCACGTGGCAAACACGTGGACCGGTCATTAGTTGACACGTAGCATACAGACAATATGTGCAGACACGTTGCACAATGAGCGTCGGACACGTTTCATGATTGACGTGGGTATATAAGGGGTTATTTTTCCTACGTGTACACTTTTCATTTCTCGAGCTCTCCCGCCTTGCTTACCGATACGGTGCGATACAAGTCTTGCGTCTTCTCCGTTTCTAATCTCTCGCGTTGTATCGGTGGTCTTTTTGCTGAGTTCTTTGCTTCACTGGTCAAAACGAGGTGTGCCGATACGGAGCGAGTACGATTGTTTGAGGATTTTGTAACCTCCCCCTCACGTCATATCGGCCTTGTGTGATTGCCAATACGGAGTGAGGGTGTCTCTACGCTGTCTTCGTTTCCTCCATATCGCGCCGTATTAGCATTGTCGTCTCCAATACGAAGCGAGGGTGGTGTTCCATTCTCATTGTTTTGTTCATATCGCGCTGTATCAGAATTGCTCATTTCGTCCCTTTTCACGCTAATTAGCCTGTTGGGTTTACAGATTTTTGCTATTTCAGTTATTGTCCTTTTGGTTGTTGTATTTGCTTTTCTGGATGGCAAGGACAAAGCAAATTGCAAGAAGAGTGTATCTGGATGGGAAGGACAGTGGGGGTAGAAGAAAGTTACAATTTGATGAATCTGAGGAGGAGCCCTCTTCCAAGTTTCCTGAAGCTAGGCCATCACAGGCCCCAGAGCATTTTACCACAGAAATCCCGCTTACACCAGGTGTTGGCCTAACATCTTCCATGGAGTTAAAGAATTTGAGTGCAGTGAATGTTTCTTCTCCTGAAGTTGAGGAAGCAAAGGGTAAGGCTTGCCCTATGAAAGATTCATCCCCTACAATTGCACCTGAGCCTACATCTGCTGAAGCCACTGAACCTCCCAAGCCACAAAAGAGAAAGAGGAAGTCTAGGTTCTTCTATATGCAGAGATGTTTCAGTGAGATCAAGAAAGCCCAGAGAGCTACACAGCATGTCATTCCAAAGGCTACTTTTATAAGGGTCGTTAAAGAGATCTCTGATAGATTGTCTCAAGTGGCAACTATCTCTGGTCTAAATAAGAAGTGGCAACTCTCAGCCATTCTTGCCCTGCAAGAGGCCCCAGAAGATTTTGTTATTGATTTCATGAACGATGCTTACATTGCTGTCGCCCATGCTCATAGAATCACCCTTATGAATAAAGATTTCAGCATCATCAACAGAGTCAGGTATAGGTTTGACAAAGTGCTGAGGCCCTTGCCTTCCAACGATCAAAAAGCCCTTGAAATCCTTAACATTCCCCCAAAATTGTCCAGGAAAGAGAAAAAGCTAAAGGTTGAGAATGTTACTCACCTTTACTCTACAAGGGGTGCCACCCAGCAGGAGTCTTTCTTGAGTGAAAAAAATCAGGAGGTGTTTGAAACTGAAGACGATGTTTACAAGAGGAAAGTCGCATCACTTGCTCTCGTCAACAGCGAGAGGATGGGCAAAGTGTATGGGCAGATTCTTGTGAATGTTTCTGCGGAACTTGAGGAGGAATTTCTTAGTATATCTCCCAAGGACAAAAGGGATGTCCAACTATCTGACTCTGTTGTTTTTTGTTGCATAAGGTAAGGCTTATATTTTTTGTTTTTTTTTGCGTAAGTTAAGTCTTATAGGTTCAAGTATATTTTGGATGAAATTTGTATTGAATAGCTTTTGCTATTGACTGCAGGGCATTGGTCTCCTCTCTCACTCTCGATATCCGAAGAACCATATATATTGTTGATCCACTTCTCTCTGTGGAACTATTTGCAAAATCTGGTTCGAATATTTCACCGTTTTTTCGTAGCTTCGATAGTGTCACAAATTACCACATATTTTTCCCTTATGTAGAAAGGTATTTTTCTTTTTCTGTAGAGGAAAATTTATATTCATTTGCTTTCACCCTTCTACTCACCTCTTTTATGAATTTGCAGAGGGCATTGGAGTCTCATCTACATTAATTGTCTTTCAAGAGAAATTATCTTTATGAATTCTCTCAGCGGTGTTCATGGTCAAGCACGAATGTATGTTGAAAGAAAATTACTTACTTTGATTTTATTTATAAAAAATATTTTGAACTTACAAAGCTTCCTTTTGCAGTGCTGGTAGACTCGTTTCTACATTTTTGGATACAACATATGAGGATCTTGCTGAACCTCAAAGGCCTTATACTTTTCTTCTACAAGAAGTTCCATTGCAAAGCGATACACATTCTTGTGGATGGAGAGTTATCTCAAACATTTGCAGAACAGTGGATTCAAAGTTGTTACAAATAGAAGGAGTGAATGCAAGTTAATTTCATTTGATGTTTGTGTAACCCTTATCATGATTTCTTTTCACTAACATATAACATTTATTCTTACAGTGTAGAGATTATCCTAATTCATATGTTTGGTGGATAAGGGAGAGATGCATTGAGCTGATTCTGGACAAGGCAATCACACCATATGATCCTGACTCCCCTCTTCCTCCCAAAAATTCAATGGCCAAGGGCACAAGCAAGGGAAAGGGCAAGGGAAAGGGTAAGGACAATGGCAATGGTAAATGCAAGGGCAAGGGCAAAGGCAATGGGACCACTGCTGCAGAGTCTAACAAAAAAGGAATGCCAATGCTCTCTCCTCTGAAATTTGATCCATCCCCTCTTAAGCCCCAAGAAAAGAGACTACCTGTAAAGGTGAAAATTTTTCAACAATCAAAGAAAGGCCCTGAGAAAAAATATCTTTGAAGAAATCGATAAATAATCAAAATAGCAAACATAAGCATACACGAGCCTTATTATTTTGGCTTTGTACATTTATATGAAATTTTTTTACCTCATTGTGTAATGAAAATTTTCACTTATAAATCGAATGTAATGTACATTTTATTTATATACATTCGAAAGGCAACTTGCTTCATGATAGCTTATGAGTTCCCATTAAAAAATATCTTAAGGACAGTCTATTAAGATAAATTCCTGCAAAGTTTTCATTCTCAAGGCTCAAAACTCACAATTGTGGGAGACAAACAACTCGTATAAGAGAAAGAGCGCTCGGCTCTTTTACCAATTGTTACACCATTCACTTTGAACTTATATCTAGGGGATGTATTGTCTAGCAATTCCAAGGTATCCCTCACATCTTTCAGACTCCAATTGGAAGTAACATTCACCTTCTTTACTTCTTCATGCGGCAAAACGTGCACCGCAAGTTTATATGGTGTGTAATCTGTATCGGAATCCAAGGGAACCCAAATACCCAATCTTAGTTTGTATCTCCTGTAATCAAAGCCCAAAGCAAGAGTTTGGCGAGAGATACTGTAAGCCAAAGCCAAGGATTGATGGCATGCACTGCACCTCAAGATATCACCCTTATGGTCGCACTCTCTAGATTTCCAATGCGTCCCTATAGTGTTGTCCAAATCCTCTTCTAAAAAGTTTCTACTTAGCCAGGATACCTTCGTTCTTTGTAAATTTGTTGTTTTGAAGCAAGCCACGAAGATATGGAGGGGTACAAACCATGAAAAACGTATTCTTCTTGAGATCCTTCCAGCTGCCATGGACTTTTTAATATCCTGAGATATTTTGAATTTGAAACTCTGCACCGTTACCTTGTTAGGAATCTCCCAGTTTAGAGATGAAAGACTTGGCAATGGCAAATCTTCGATATTCCCATACCTATCCGCTTTAGAGGGAACCACATACTGTGCATAATATATAAAAACCTTGCATTCACTAAAAAAAGACACAGTTTGATCGGTGTAAATAATGTCTACCAATACCTTATGAATGGCATGGAAAGTCCCACTTAGGCTTTCCACAGGTTTCCATTCAATACTTGTTGATGGAAAGATATCTACAATGACGAACCATTTGTTAGAACTTGCATAAAGGGAAAATAATTATATACGTTATTCAACTTATAACTTACAATGTGTTTGTTGGGGAACACGTTTGTTTGGAGGCAAGTGCATATCCTTGGCCATGTAAACATGTTGCACCTTGACAAACCAGCCTTCGGGCATAATTTTGAAGGCAATGATACGCCCCTTCTAGTGATGTTTTATATCATCTCGTTTTCTTCTTTTCACCTTATGAGAGCCCTTGCAAGATGGCAGCATGGTAACCCAATCGTTTACAGCAAAGGTTTTGGGCTCAAAATTTCCATCTACTCCTTGGCTATAAACTGTGCAAGAGTGTATTAAACGAGAAGGGCGCCTGGAGGAAGCCATGAAAAGAATGAAAGCGCAGAGAAAGAAGCTCAAAGAGGGGTGAATGAACTAAAAAGTAGCACCAAGAACCCAAATGAGTATGTATTGGGCGCCAAAAACAATATTGAAAGATCTCCCGACTTTCAAAAAACTCATTATTAATTTCATCACATCTCTGTCACGTATTTTGTCAGATTTGTAAGTAAATAACGTCTTTGGGACTCCAAAACATGTCAAACTTTAGGGGTTTTGGCTAAAAAAGAAGAGAGAATCACGAAATGGACTCCACTATCTCTAAAAAAGAGGAGACAAGAATACCATATTCTTGCACACGTGGCAAACTCTCTTTGGCCCTTTCCTTAATCCCGTGATTAACAAAAGTGCATTTTTTGAAGCGTTTTTGGCCCTAATGGTGGAGGACATCTAGACTCATGCCTAGAGTCAGTGGCCTTCTCTTGGGATGAAGCGGTCGCTAATTGAGCAACAAGAGTAGTGAGCTGCTCTAAGGTCTGTTGAGTCTTTGAGTTTGAGGGAGCCATGTGCTTGATAACTTCATCAAACTTGGACATCATTTGGCAGCGGTTGGCGACCATGTCATTATGCCGTTCTATATGACGAAGCTCATGCTGATAGAGGGTGTGATTGAGCAGGGTATACAAGTCCTTTTCAGGCATTTCCTCCTGTATGTCACCATGGTAATCCTGTGCTCAACTTGGTTTCTCATTCATGGAGGTCCAAGAGTCTCTAATCTCCCTCTATAGTTCCTCTTGGACCTTGCTTTTGCCTTTCTAGCTAGCCATCTGGATACAGTCCACAGGACCTGCTGTCAGTAAAAGGGGTGTAACTTTTTGTATGAAACTTTGATTGATGAGTTTTTTGGATTAAGTCAGAGGGGAAAAAGTTCTCTTTGAGATGAGCTATTAATCTTTGTGACAAAAAATGATCAGAATTTTTTGTAATGGAATTATTATGCCTGGTGTCTTGGAGCGGTCTTGGAGTGGCTGCACCCTGTCCCAGTGACCCTAGTATACAAAAATGGGCATAAATTTCAAATCATAGCTCCAATTGTTTCCCAAACATAATTGTATACCCATCTTCTCTCTCATCAATGCATAAGTGGATTCAGTGCCATACATCTATTTTGACTACATGCACGGCAAGTGTCATACATGGGTACCATGAGCATTGTGGGGGTGTTCAGGGAGATCATTGCATCAGGGAGGGTGGAGCTCATGGAAGGTACCTTCACCTACATACAAGTATCAGACTCCAGATCATCGGGAGGTGGGAAAAGTTCCCCCTCTGGTCAGGTTGTACACCCCTTCAGGGTCTTAAGTGGTAAGGGAGGGTGGGTCACCTCTCTTTTGTCTTACCACCTCGGCTTGGCATCGGTCTTTTTCCTTAGCCACAATATATATGGTAGAAATTTTATTAAGCAATCAATATGATATGCATTGGATAGGAGACATTGGGCCTTTGCATGAGATGCAAGGAATGAATAAAGGTTGGGATAAGGGTTACCTTGGCAGTCCAGTGACTCATTGGCTGCTACTTACCCAATTTACAATGGCTGTCATTCATTTTAGGGCTTATCCAAAATCACAAGACAAAATGGGGGCTAATGTCAATCAAGATAATGAATTCTAGAAAGAGATATGATGCATGCATGCAAAGGGGATTGAGCTACTAAGCCGATGAAAATTCTTAATCTCTCCAATAAGGGATTAAGCTCAACAAGTGGCTAAATTTGAGGTATTAAGATCAGATAGACATACCTCTTCAATGCTTGGGGAGACCATTGAGGCATAGCTCATCAAGACCGGTTCGTTGGAGCATTCCCATGGAAGAATACTTCAGCATTTGGATGCTCCCAATGATGATGATGGCTCCTATGCTTGTTCTTAAGCTGGAGCTTTAAGAAGGAAAGTTTCAAATGAAACTTTTAAGGCTACCCCAAAAACAAATCTCTACATGTTGAGCTCCATGTCTTCAATCTGGTTAGGGAAGGGAAAAAAGGGGTAAAGGGTCTCCTTAGGGCTGAGCTCTAAAGGTTCTGGATTGGGTGAAGAGCTTGAGTTGAGCTTTAATGGCTGCCCACAGGTAGTATACAACAGGCTACTTGCTCAGGAGGTAGGCCAGTAGGAGGGGGGTCAAGTTTGTCCAAGGGAGGGGGGTTTGCATGCCCCAGGGGTCCTAGACCAAGGCTCTAAGCAAGGCAGGAGCAGAGCTGAGGTCTGGGGGAGCAGATAGCACAACACAAAATGCGCCGCATTTTACGGGCTACTACCTATTGTCCCATGTGGGTTGATGCTCGTCACCAGGGTATTTGCCAGACAGGGAATCACCTTGGGGAGCTTGTGGGGTGGCTGAATGTTGAGGCTGAGGGCTAGTTGTAGCAAGAAGAAGGGATTTGGGGGTAGTCTACCATGGAAGTGATGCCAGGAGGCATATTTCACGGTGGATTCCGTGCCATGGTGGATTCCGTGAGGTTTTACGGTGGATTCCGTAAACTTTGATGACCGGGGCTCATACACAAAGTGGATTCTTTGTGCGAGAAGTTGATGGGGACGCCTGTCCTTTTCGGGCGTTTCATTAATTTAGTGTGTACATGGGTGATTCCATAGCAGGTGATTTCGCAAAATGCATATTAAATTAATAAACGTTTATGAGTTTAGAGTGCGCACTCGTAATAAATTAAGGTTAGGATTTATTTCTAACCAGTTGATTTATTTATGTAGCTGAAGACTGCTAGGTATTCACTTTTGTAGGTTTAATTGTATTATTTTACTAACGATTGTGAATGCTTCAGTTGATGTGTAGAGATAGCAGCAGTGGCGGAGGAAAGCATTGGAGTCTAGCGAGTATTCGATCTATGGATTATATTTTGATAGGCGCCATGCCTATATTTTGTCATGTCTGTTGAGGCATTGATTATTTATTATTATTTTGTATGCGCCTATGCGCACAGATATGTTATTTCTATTTGGACATTGTATTGGGCGTGCCAGACTCTTTGGGCACCGTCCATTAGCTTTATTTCTATTTTTGTAAAAGCAGACTCAAAAGCTAAAAGCTTGATATATTTTTGTAAATTGGGCTATTATTGAGCATGAAGATTCAAATATACATAAAATACATGCTTTGTGAAGTGCTCACACAAGGCATGAGGGGAGATTGTACCCAATTGGTCTCTTGCTCTTCTCGTTCATGCTTTTTACCTTATAACTTGTGCAAAAAGTAGAGTTCATTGTTCTTGGGGACCTTCCGGGATTCACTACGGGAGCATATAGCGACCGATCTGCACACCAGGAAGCTTGAGGGAAAAGCTTGGTGGGAAAGGGAGAGAGAAGTCTAGAGCAAAAAGTAACTGTGGTTTTCCCCTCCTCTAAACTACTGAACCTCCAACTTGGATTGGGATCCCTAAAATTTGCATGAAAAGAAGTGACGACCTACTATTTTAATTGTTTTACCTCCAGATATGTTTGAATCCCTAGCCATAGCTCCTGCTTGCTCCAAAAAGCTAAAGTTAATTGTAATCCTTCTTGCTGTACATGTAAGATGAGTAACTAGGGTTTTTGGGATTTGAAAAGGAAGAAAGAGGAATGAAGAAAAGGTGTAATGATTGAAGCTAAGAGGAGAGAGGAGAAGAGCTAAAGAGAGAGAAAGAGAGCAAGAAGAAGAGAAAAGAAGTCTAGAAGAGGAGAGAGAAAGACAGAAAATAGAAGAGAAGGAAGGAGGAAACCATGAAAGCAAGAGATGAAGGTGAAGAGTATGTTCTTAATAATAACTTGTTGCCCTAATCTGGGACTGTTACACCTTACATATCCCTGTCAATGTGACTGGGTGTCTAACCCCTAGTCAGTGTGTATCCTGCTTGTTACATGCACGATCATTGGACCCTCATTGGTCAGCCCCAACTGCAACCTACCAATTGTAGCCTACCAACACTAAACTCAACCCATTTGGAGGATAGTCCTACTCACTCCTGGAAAAGTGTAAAATAGCAGTCTTTATCAAGATTGAAATCCTACCTATGATCTTCTATCCAATGCCTAACACCAAGGCTGTTGGTAAGGAATCATTGCTAGGATGGGCATTTAAGAAACAAGCACACTGCAATGTCGACTATGACTCACAACACATTCACCTTGCCATTGGCAATGTTTAGATAGTGACGGCTTTTAGCAAAGGCAGCACAACTCCATCAAAGCATGCAATGCCACTAGTGGAGGAACCTAATGCAAGGTCTAAGGAGGGGGGTTGTAACTTGTCCCATCTTGCCAAGACAAGTTGGTTGCAGCCTAAAAGAGACACATCCAAGACCATTAAGCATGAGCTTCCCAAACAACAACGCAACTGCCTAGAAGCCAACCCTCACAAATTTGTGACCACAGAATATCACACCCTGGGCCTAGGAGGCAAAGATAGCGCTATCACAGTAGACGAATAGTAAAATTGCGATGGGTACCCAAAGATCTATTGTGCTCAAGGCTACTACAAAGGCAACAATTGGATTTGGTTGCCCAAGACTAGGAATGGTATGTGTGCTCCTCAATCCAAGCCCTCTAGCCCATCTTCACAAAGCAGTAAGGCAACTAGGGATGAGAAATCCATTGCCTCAAAAAGCACAAATCCATAGAACCTCATAGAGTCTAACAACCAAAGCCGCAACCATCTGACCCTAGGCCAACTCAACCCCACACTTCCAATGTCCCAACTGCTCCAGAAGCTAGGAGTACATCACCCGAGCCACATGTGTTGAGATATCGAGCTCCACTCGTGATATGCCAGGGTGACCATTGTGCATTTATGTCACCGACGTGTCAGTTTTGCAGATGTGGTTGGTACACCACCCATGAATAATAGCTAGATGACAGCTATCCTTATCTACTCTAGTTCGTGGCTCAGTTAGTATGCCACCTTAGTTAGTTGAGTTTGGTTTGAGACCCATATATAGGGTTCTTCTATTTCTTTGTACTTGACTTCTTTTTGGCTTACACAACTAAGAAGAGGAAAACTATTTTCAGCCTCCACCTTTGTGTGTATTCCCCCATTGTGCAAGCAAGAAAGCTACAAGTGAGACTCCTTCCTTCTCTCCCACAATCTTGACATGGTATTAGAGCCTTGTTCGTGGTAAGGAGCTCAAGAAAGCAAGCCAAGCTCGCGGTGTTCTGGTAAGAGGAGCAGTGTTGCTTTCATTTTCTGTTTGGGGAGCAGATCTTTGCAGGTAGCACAGCCAGAAATTGCAAGAGTGCATTGTCTCAGGTTGAGACACCCTTCGCGGTGAAGCAAGAGGGTAGTATATGCTATGGGTTAGGGCTTTAGCCCTGGGCGACCCTGTTTTTTTGATTTGAGGCCATTTCGGGGCCTGTTTTGGAGGCGGAAGTTTTCTGCACGCACTCAGGAAAAGGCCCAGTTTTATGCTGTACAACCAGTGTTCTACAGGTCCGTGAAAAGTTACTGTAGAAATTGCATCGTATGCCTGTGCGCAGAGACATTGGGAGTTACAGAATCATCCTTGTTGCCTGTTGATGCAAAATCGTCACTAGGAAGTTACTGTGTGGTTAAATACCACTTTCGTCGGTTTTGCAGATTTGCCCTTGTGAGGCTGAAGCTGTGTTCTCTGCAGTGATAGAATTTTTTGCAGTATTCTGTAATGGCGTCTGATTCTCTTTCACAGATTGTAACTGAAAAGCTTGACAAGAACAACT